>NW_028317966.1:1350000-1650000 GCF_062004578.1 Staurois parvus | reverse complement strand
ATCTTTATTAGAATAGATGAGTGGAAATATCATCAATTGAAATGTTTTATTGGAAACCTCCCAAAACCCCTGAGATTAAAACAGGAGTGGAATATGTTTGAAAGGCTGTTAGAAACACGAAGGGATGGGAAGCACGGTATTTCAAAAACCTATAGAATACTCACAGAATTAGACACAAACACAAAGTTAAGTTTCATAACAAAATGGGAAAGGGACATGGAAGTTGGGTTTGACGAGGACAAACAGAGAAAGATGTTTAGATTGATGCACGAGAATGTTAGTATGAGAGAGGTTGAGATTAATTATAAGTGTGTGACACGATGGCACATTACACCGAGTGTTGAGCACAAGATGAATGGGGAAAATTCAAAAATGTGTTGGAGAGGATGTGGAGAGATAGGCACGGTGTTTCACATATGGTGGGAATGTCCGAAAATCCAGGCTTTTTGGAAGGTAATAGTCAAACTGATTGAAGAAATAACTGAAATTGACATAGGGTTAGACCCAACGACGTGCCTCCTACATAATGTGGAGATATCTGTAAATAAATACAAAAACTCAGGCGTCTGGTACTTCTTAAATGCGGCGAAAGGTTTGATACCCAAGTTTTGGCAGAAAACTGAGGTACCGAAGGAGGAAGACTGGATTAATAGAGTAAACCAGATAGGTAGAATGGAAAGATCATACCATATGCAGGAAGATAGCATGGGAGTTTATTATATGAGATGGGAAAAGTGGGAAAAAGCAGGATTGAAAGAGAAATATAGGAAACTATGAACTAGGATGTTAGCTAAAAATTAATAAGCCTTGAGAGATTAGAATGGGTTAGAGTCTGCAGAGGGGGAGGAGGGGAAAAAAAAAAAAAAAACAAGACAGTCTGCAATAGGCGACCCGGAGCATGGTAACCAGACAGAAAGCTGCAAGTGAGCCCTGAGAAGCTGTGGGGGCCCCATCCACTGAGGGAGAGAGACTGCCAGGAACTGCCGGAAGCCACTGATCGGATGAGAGAGCCCCATACACCAGTCAAACAAGTGAACACTGACGTTTTTCTCATATCTGCCAATTTCCTGAAAAAGTGCTTCTGTCAACTTCTGACACCTTTCTGCCTAAAATGTGTAACTTGCTCAGTGAGTTAAAGGGACACCACCCAAGTCAATTGCCACTTAAAGGGATAATACTCCTACTTTCTAGCTCCCTGGTCTCCACCTCCCACGCCCGACTGCAGGACTTCTCTAGGACTTCCCCCATCCTCTGGAACTCACTACCCCAATCCATCAGACTGTCACCTTCCCTCCTCACCTTTAGGCGCACCCTGAAAACCCATATCTTCAAGGAAGCCTACCCCACCCTGACCCAACAGCCGATCTACACTCTACACTCCTCCTACCACTTCATCCCCCTCCGCCACTTCCTCCTGTACCACTATCCCCTCCCTCCTAGATTGTAAGCTTGAAAGAGTAGGGCCCTCGAACCCCTCGTGTTCTTGTTACTGTATTGTCTCATGTTCTGTCCCCCACTATAATGTACAGAGCTGAGCAAACCTTTTGGTGCTATATAAATAATGTATAATAATAATACTTGTCCTTCCAACTTCCTTCCCTTGCATTATTCCTTTGATGGACTGTCACCTTCTTCTCTTCCTTTGTGTGCAGCAACTGGGCCCAAATGAGCGCACAGACGATTCCTCATAGCACTCAAAGGAACACTGACTACCCTAATTCAAGAGCTCTTTCCTATCTCAGATTTAAACATTCCTATCAGATTCTGAGGGCTCAAAGGGAGCTAGTTTTCCTTGCTCACTGGGGAATAGAAACACCACAGGCTGAAGATATTGGGTTAGCTTCTGCAAAGCAGGCCTGCTAATACTGATTCTGCTGTATACGTTTTTTCCTTGCTTAGAGTTGCTAAGAACAATTGCCATTACACACACCTATACCAGTTTGTGGTGTTTAACCAGGCTTATATTGTATCGCACTGTCTTGTTATTGTACTATCTCATGTATTGTCCCCCATTGTAATGTACAGCGATGAGCGAACTGTTGGCACTAAATAAATACAGTATAATAATAATATTGCAGCTTAATATAAACATCACATCAGTTTACTGCCATCTGTGTGTGAGTCTACTTTCTGGTGGTAATTTACTCTGGCCAAAAGAGTACTGTGGTGTCAGCAGGGGCTGGGCTTTCCAAAAGGGGTCCAGAATGAAAGGGTGCCCAAAAATAACTCAGAGACCCCTAAGGGGTTAATGCTACATACATATGATGAGGGGTTCCAGGATTTATGACTGATATGGAGAAAGTAAATTTGTGTTTTTTCAGGATCCTAATAAGTCCTGTTAAGGATCCTGGAACCCAGAGATTTTTAGTGCTTTGTAAAAGGCTTTACCCTCTTTTCTTAGGTTCAAATTTACCTCATAACCAGCCCCCAGTACTAGTCTAAGGTGTGCACAAGTCTTTATGGCCTATTGAACATTTTAGGCTTGTTTAAATGTACCTATACATATAGGTGCGTAAACATGAGCTGCATGCACACATATGAGCGCACATACGTGCGTGATATGTTAAAATTCCATTGCTAGAGCCAGAATTGATTTTACTCATATTCACACATACACACAAATATGCACAAATATATACAAAATAAACACAAGAAACATTGGGCAGGAATACTGATGTTCAAACATCAGTACCAAGTGCAAGTACCATATATATATGCAAGCTGACTAAAGCTCATGGCTCTATCTCCTGTGGGAACCTGCTGATGGGTGAAAAGGCTGACTGCTGACAGAACACTACAAATGTGAATGTGCTGCCTGTTTGTTTTGGAGAACCTATTAGGGGGCACTCTGTTAGTCAGTAACAGACCTTAGTTTAGTTAGTGGATCAGAAGAGCAGATGTTTGTTCTATGTTATAGACTTTCTGTACAAATTCCTCTGACATTGTGTGTGTTTGCTGCCTTGCTGAATAAAAGTACAGGTCAAACTCACTTGGACTTTCTGAGTGTTCTGCATGGTTTACAGCTGCCAATACCAGTCCAGCCTGTCCACCTTGAAAAAAATATTAGATATCCTTTTCAGGTATCCCCAGCCATGTCCAATTATGTCACAGGTCCTGATCGTAAATGCTGCCAAGATCTTTTTCTAAAAGAGTACATTTTCCTTCTTTAGCTTAGTAAAGCTTGATTGACTTTGTTCATCTAATTCATTTTTTAAATTTATCAGTTTATGATTTGGTGAACATGGGTTCACCTGAAAAATGTTACTCCTTTAGTAACCAATCACCAATGTACAACACATATACTCTATTTTGATTTATTCCTCTGAAGTATAACTACAAAAAGCACTGACAATGCACTGTTCAACAGCACTTTACAACATGAGGGCAGACAGTACAATTAAAATTCAATTCAATACAGGAGGAATCAGAGGACTGTGCTCACTAAAGTTTATGATCTAAAAGGAAGGGTCGAGTAATACAAATGGTAACAACTGGGGTGCATGAACTGATTGAGAAAGGGGAGACACAGTTATTAGGTGATGGCAGGATAGGCTTATCTGAAGAGAAGGGTTTTCAAGTGGACAGGGTAGGAGGTAGTTAGACAAATTCTGGTAGGGAGTTCCATAGGATGGGAAAGGCTAGGGAGAAGTCCTGGAGGCAAGCATGAGGAGGGAGTTGCAGTAGTCAAGGCGAGAAATAACCAGGGAGTGAATTAGGAGCTTTGTGGTGTCATTGGGTAAGAATGGGTATATTTTGAAGATGTTGCGGAAATTGAGGCAGCAAGCTTTGGACCAGGGGTCCTCAAGCTTTTTAAACAGGGGGCCAGTTCACTGTCCCTCAGACTGTTGGAGGGCCGGACTATAGTTTTAAAAAAAAAAAAACTATGAACAAATGCGGACACGGTACAGGAGATGACCAGAGACTGCGGACATACAACAGCGGCGGGAATCCTGGGCCGGCCGCTCCATAAGACGCACAGACATTTCCCCCCAAGTGTGTCTTATGGAGCGAAATAGTGCCCCATCGTTGGTGTCAGTGGGAGGAATAGTGCCCCATCATTAGTGTCAGTGGGGGGAGGAATAGTGCCCCATTATTGGTGTCAGTGGGGGGAGGAATAGTGCCCCATCGTTGGTGTCAGTGTGGGGGGGAATAGTGCCGTGTCAGTGGGGGAAGGGGATAGTGCCCCAACATTGGTGTCAGTGGGAGGAATAGTGTCCCATCATTGGTGTCAGTGGGAAGAATAGTGCCCCATCATTGGTGTCAGTGGGAAGAATAGTGCCCCATCTTTGGTGTCACTGGTAGGAATAATACATCATTGGTGTCAGTGGGGGGGGAATAGTACATCATTGGTGTCATTGGGGGGGAATAGTGCCCCATCATTGGTGTCAGTGGGGGGGAATAGTGCCCCATCATTGGTGTCAGTGGGAGGAATAGTGTCCCATAATTGGTGTCAGTGGGAAGAATAGTGCCCCATCTTTGGTGTCAGTGGGAGGAATAGTACGTCATTGTGTCAGTGGAGGGGAATAGTGCCCCGTCATTAGTGTCAGTGGGGGGGATAGTGTCCCAACATTGGTGTCAGTGGGAGGAATAGTGTTCCATCATTGGTGTCAGTGGGGGGGATGGTGTCCCATCATTGGTGTCAGTGGGGGAAGGGATAATGTTCCATCATTGGTATCAGTGGGGGGTGGAATAGTGCCCCATCGTTGGTGTCAGTGGGGGAGGAGGAATAGTGCCTCATCATTGGAGTCAGTGGGGGGGAGGAATAGTGCCCCATCGTTGGTGTCAGTGGAGGGTGGAATAGTGCCCCATTGTTGGTGTCAGTGGAGGGTGGAATAGTGTCCCATCGTTGATGTCAGTGGGGGGAGGAATAGTGTCCCATCATTGGTGTCAGTGGAGGAATAGTGCCCCATCATTGGTGTCAGTGGAGAAATAGTGCCCCATCATTGGTGTCAGCGGGAGGAATAATGGCCCATCATTAGTATCAGTGACACCAATGATAGGGCACTATTCCTCTCACTGATACCAATGACACGTAACTTGCTGACCCCTGCTCCAGCCTAGGTGCTACTGCAGCCAGCATACCTGTTTGCAGCAGCACCATCAGCACGGCACACTTACCTGTCAGCTGTCCTTCTTCACTCCGGCCTCTCCCTCACTCGATGTTCGCGGGGCCGCTCGGCTCCGCCTCCTTGCAGGTGATTGCCCGCCTGTGTGCCTTTCCTGAAATACAGTTCTGGCGCCCAATCACCGGTGAGGAGGCGGAGCCAAGCGGCAGGAGTGAGGGAGTGGCCGGAGTGAATGAAGGAGCAGCGCTTCCTGGACTGGATCGTCGTGGAACTGGGACTGGAGCCAGGTAAGGTACAGCAGCCCCCTGTCCGCCCCTGTACTTAGTGTCCCTTCCTGTCCCGCCCCTGCCAGCGGGCCGGATAAATGGCCTCAGCGGGCCGCATGTGGCCCGCAGGCCGTAGTTTGAGGACCCCTGCTTTGGACAGTGATTGGATGTGGGACCAAAAGGAGAGCTCAGAGTCTAGGATTACACCTAGCACCCTGATGTGGGGGGACAGATTAATGGTTGTGGCTAGAGATGAGCGAATCGAACATGACGAAATGGAATTCGTTTCGAATATTAGGAAAAATTCGATTTGCGCCGAATCCGAAAATTAGCAAACTTCGGATGCACGAATCGAATTTTCCCCGATCGGCTGATTTTCATCCCTTCTACAGCCGGCAAAAAGTGTCCCTGCAGAGAGCTCCGCTATTTCTGACAGTTCTCTGACAGTTCCTTCACATTTACAGCGGTTGAAACATTGTATCTATTTGTTTCCATTTAGGATACAGATGTTTTTATTCGGAAACAAATAGATACAATGTTTCAACCGCTGTAAATGTGAAGGAACTGTCAGAGAACTGTCAGAAATAGCGGAGCTCTCTGCAGATACACTTTTTGCTGGACTGGAATTCTTCTTATTTTCATCCTACTTCTTCTTCTTCTTCATCCTCATCCTCATCCTCTTCTTCTTCTTCTTCTTCTTCATCCTCATCCTCTTTTTCTTCTTCTTCTTTTCTTCTTCATCCTCATCCTCTTCCTCTTCTTCTTCTTCTTCATCCTCATCCTCTTCTTCATCCTCATCCTCTTCTTCTTCATCCTCATCCTCTTCTTCTTCATCCTCATCCTCTTCTTCTTCTTCTTCTTCTTCTTCTTCTTCACCCTCAATCTCTTCTTCTTCTTCTTCTTCATCCTCATCCTCTTCTTCTTCTTCTTCATCCTCATCTTCTTCTTCATCCTCTTCTTCTTCTTCTTCTTCTTCTTCTTCTTCTTCATCCTCATCCTCTTCTTCTTCTTCTTCTTCTTCTTCTTCTTCATCCTCATCCTCTTCTTCTTCTTCTTCTTCTTCCTCATCCTCTTCTTCTTCATCATCCTCTTCTTCTTCATCCTCATCCTCTTCTTCTTCTTCTTCTTCTTCTTCTTCATCCTCATCTTCTTCTTCTTCTTCTTCTTCATCATCCTCATCCTCACCATCATCCTCTTCTTCTTCATCATCCTCATCCTCTTCATCCTCATCCTCTTCTTCTTCTTCTTCTTCTTCTTCTTCTTCTTCTTCTTCTTCTTCTTCTTCTTCATCCTCATCCTCTTCTTCTTCTTCCTCATCCTCATCCTCTTCTTCTTCTTCCTCATCCTCATCCTCTTCTTCTTCTTCTTCTTCATCCTCATCCTCTTCTTCTTCTTCTTCATCATCATCCTCATCCTCACCATCATCCTCTTCGTCTTCTTCATCCTCATCCTCATCCTCTTCTTCTTCTTCTTCTTCCTCATCCTCTTCTTCTTCTTCTTCATCCTCATCCTCTTCTTCTTCTTCTTCTTCTTCTTCCTCATCCTCATCCTCTTCTTCTTCATCCTCATCCTCTTCTTCTTCTTCATCCTCTTCTTCTTCTTCTTCTTCATCCTCATCCTCCTCTTCTTCTTCATCATCATCCTCATCCTCCTCTTCTTCTTCTTCTTCTTCTTCTTCTTCCTCACCATCATCCTCTTCTTCTTCTTCTTCTTCATCCTCATCCTCTTCTTCTTCTTCATCTTCATCCTCTTCTTCTTCTTCTTCTTCATCCTCATCCTCATCCTCTTCTTCTTCTTCATCCTCATCCTCTTCTTCTTCTTCATCCTCATCCTCTTCTTCTTCTTCTTCATCCTCATCCTCATCCTCTTCTTCTTCTTCATCCTCATCCTCTTCTTCTTCTTCTTCTTCTTCTTTCTCTTCCTCATCCTCTTCTTTTTCATCCTCTTCTTCCTCTTCTTCTTCTTCATCCTCTTCTTCATCCTCTTCCTCTTCTTCTTTTTCTTCTTTTTGTCTTCCTCTTGCAGGTCACTGCTCATGCGCAGATTTTTTATCGGCAAAAAATTGTCCGATTTGCCCACTATTGCCGCGAAAATCGCCCGATCGGCAAAATCGGCCGATTTTTTTTCCAACTTTACAGAAAAAAAAACGGCCAAAATACCGAAAAACGGCCGACCGAATAGCCCACTAACGATCCAAAAATCGGCCGATTTTATTTTCGGCCGAAAAATCGGACGATTTTCGACCCATCTATGGCCTGCATTAGGGCCACAGAGACTTTAGGGCCACAGAATCGTTACTCAGGGACACAGAATCGTTACTCAGGGACACAGAATTGTTACTCAGGGACACAGAATTGTTACTCAGGGACACAGAATTGTTACTCAGGGACACAGAATCGTTACTCAGGGACACAGAATCGTTACTTAGGGCCACAGCTATCAAAGAATCAAAAATTTAAAGTGACATACACCCTTTTTTTTTTTGGTGGCTGTCGTGCACAGTTGGTGCTGCCAATTGTGCAAAATAAACTGACTTTCTGCTTCACAACCACTATTGTACGTTCAAAGAGTTAAATCCATTTACACGCCGGCTGGCGGTAATATTTTTTGGGTGATTAGTGCATTCCAGTGACACAAACGTACAGTTTCCAGCCAACGGCAAGCTGCAATTGACTGATTGTGTACAATAAACTGACTTTCTGCTTCACAACCACTATTGGCCTTCAATTGAAGCTGCTTCCGCTCCGCCACTCAGCCATTGGACTCTTGATAGTCATCTCCCCACGCTGCTGCTGGGGGGACTTTTTAACCTAGGCCTGTGTATGGCCTTCAATTGAAGCTGCTTCTGCTCCGCCACTCTGCCATTGGACTCTTGATAGTCGTCTCCCCACACTGCTGCTGGGGGGACTTTTTAACATAGGCCTCTGTATGGCCTTCAATTTAAGCTGCTTACGCTTTGCCACTCTGCCATGGGCCCCTGTACCGCCTCCTCATGCTGCTGCCAGGTCCAGAGTGTGTCATGGGTCCCTGTACGGCCTCCCATTGCTGCTGTCTCCTTCGCCACACTCTGCCATGTGCCACTTTCAGGTCTCCTCACACTGCTGGTGGGTTCCATTTTGTCATAGGGTGCTGTATGGCCTCCCATTGCTGCTGCCTCCACCGCCACACTGTGGCTCCACACTCTGGTTTTGGCCCCGTGACTGCCCAAATGAGTGAAGTGTGCGGTGATTCTAAGATCGACGGCACTCATCTGCATGTCATACTGACGGACAGTATTATTTCTCTTCCCCAGCAGACTCCAAGGGCATTTAAATTAAAGGTACAGTGTTCTGCACTAATATAAAGGCTCTCTGAAGCCTAGAAACCCTTTTAATAAGTTAAATTCGCAGCGAATAAATTCGCATCGAATCAAATTTATTCCGCAAATTCGGCGAATCAGCCGAATCGAATTTTTGAATAATTCGCTCATCTCTAGTTGTGGCATTGATCTTGATGGAAATGTGGAAATGCACGTGGGGAGAAAATATTATGAGCTTGGTTTTGGATAGATTGAGTGTGAGGAATTGGTGTGAAATCCAGACTGATATGTCAGCTTGTAAATTAATAATACATGAGGAGAGTGATGATGTGAGCTTAGGGGTAGAGAGATAGACTTGGATGTCATCAGCATAGAAATGATATTGAAAGCCATGGGATGCCATCAGCTGACCCAGGGAGGAGGTATAGATGGAGAATATGAGAGGTCCAAGAATAAAACCTTGGGAGACCTGGACATAAAAAGGAAGAGGAGAGGAGGAAGTGGAATAGTAGGGGACACTGAAGGTGCTGTGGGATAGGTGGGAGGAGAACCAATGAAGAGTACAGCCATAGAGACAACAGGAGTAACGTTTTATGAGGAGGAAAGGATGGTCAATTGTATCAAAGGCAGCCAAAAAGTCCATTGGAGTGTTGAGGGTGAAATCCAGACTGAAGGAGATTCAGTAGGTTATTCTTAATGAGGTGGTCACTTAGTTGGGTTTGACCAGGCATTTAAGGAGTTTGGAGGGAAATTGAAGCAAGGAGATAGGTTGTTAAGGTTGGGGGGGCTTTTTAAGTATGGGGGTGACTAGTGCATGTTTTAGAGAGTTGGAGAAGATGCCAGAAGAGAGGAAGAGATTGAAGATGTGTGTTAGTGAGTGTAGGATAGAGCTAAAAGGTGACCACAGATTTTAAAGGGAACAGGGTCCAGGGGACAGGTAGTTATCTGGGTGTTAGAAAAAAGTATAGCAACCTCATCTGTAGTAGCGGGGTTGAATAAGGGAAGTGCTGAGTGTACCCTTGGACAGTGAGTGTGAAGTGGGGTAGATATCTGTAAAGTGAATATTTCATCACAAATTGTATGAATCTTATTTTTGAAGTGATTAGAGTTCTCCTGGGCAGGGAGTGAGTTAGTGGGTGGAGACAGTGGAGGAAGAAGCAGAGAAGAGTTGATGATGACTGGATTAGAAATTGTTAATGAGAGTAATAAAATAGGTCTGCTTGGCAGTGTGGAGGCAAGAATTGTATTTTTGGAGGGCAGATTTATATTAGTTGAAGTCTTTCTGAGACTTAAGGATTGATTTACTAAAGGTAAATATACTGTGCACTGCAAGTGCACCTGCAAGTGCAGTTGCTTTATATCCAAGGGGAAGCTCTGAAATTAGGTGAAGCTCTGTTGATTTCTTTCATCCAATCATTTTCAAGCAACAATGCTGTTTTTCCTATTTTCCTTTCTTGTTTCCCTCAGATCTAAAGCAAGCGCACTTTCAGCGCACTTGCTGTGCACTTTCAAGTGCACAGCCTATTTGCCTTTAGTAAATCAACCCCCTAGTATTACTCCACAGACGCTCAAGAGAGCAGCTACATTTTTTTAGACTTCTGGTGTCATTAGGTTGCCAGGGTTGTAGGGGTTGGGGACTGATTATGTGTGTAGTGAGGGGGGCGAGCACATTCAGGGCAGAGGACATGGATCTATTGTAGACAGAAGTGGTTGGATTGGGGAAGGATAGGGGTGATATTTTGTCATAGAGTTGGTCAGTAGTAGCAAAGGTTTGTATGGGTAATTGTTAGGTGGTTGGAGGGAGACTTGGTGGAAGGCAGAGAGAATGAAACTAATAAGGTGGTGATCAGAGAGAGTAAAATAATTGTTGGAGAGTTTGCACAGAGTGCAAGGGTGTTGCCATTAGAGTGAGTAAAAGCATGTATCTATTGCTTCACATCAAAAGAGGAGGTTAGTCTATGAAGTATAGAGGTAGCTGGAATGTTAGTATTAGCAGGGCTGATGAAGACGCTGAGAATAATTGTGGGAATTTCAAAAGAGAAAAAGCAGGGTAGCCAAGTTTGGTCGATCACAGGAATTCCTAAAGAAATTGTAGAAAATATAAGTATACAATGAGCTTCAAACATTGAGAAGGACATAGAGGGAGGAGAGTGAAGAAAGGTACTCTGTGGGGATAGGAGTATTTCCACTACACCTCCTTTCCATCCACTGGATAAGGAGGACTGAGTCCAAAGAAAGCCACCACAGGAGAGAGAAGCAGGAGAAGCGGTGTCGGATTAATGAAACCAGATTTTGGTAACAGCCAGTGGATTAAAGGAGTTAGCAAGGTTATGGACAGATGTGAGTTTATTCCAGACAAAGCTGGCATTCCAAAGGGCATGGGGGAAGGGATGGCTGGTTTTGGGAAGAAGAGGAATGGCAAGTAAAATGTGTGGATTACAGCTGCTGCCAGAGAGTGCAGGGTGATGGGTGAGTTAGTACAGTTAAATAATTCAAAGGTTTAGGGTTTGGGGATATATATCCAGAAGTAAGAAGAATGAAGGAGAAGGGTGAGGGAGGTAATATGGGAGTGTGACTTATATGCAGGTACATTCCTCAGCATCCTGGATGTGAAGCAGCAGTAACATAGATGCAAAGTTTAGCATTAAGACAATGATAGCAGTCAGTCTATATTCAGTTTTAGGTGGATGTGAAACAGCAGTAAAATGGATGCAAAGTTAAAATGTGAAGGGACAGAGAAGAAATGTTCAGATAAGCAAAAATGAATGTACTACTTAAAGAACCCCTCTTTCTTGAGAGAACCCCAACATATTCCACCCTATCATGTGCCCCCTAGTAGAAGAGAAGGGCTTTGCTTCCTCATTTAAGATTTGTGATCTGATAACTGGTGGTGTAATGATCAAGAAACAGGTTTAGAAAACACAGATCCTCAGGTCCAGAGGTACAGGTCCCTTTCCTGTAGACCCTCAGGCAAACAAAAACACAGCAGTGACATCTTTAAATCTCATATTGCTATCAGTTAGAGGTAGCAGTGCATTGTGCAATGATTGACCTGACACTGCAGATACATAGAAAATTATTGCCTAGGCATGGTCACGTTAGGAAGTACACTGCTATTTTTCTGAAGGAATTCAATGACATTATAAGGATGCTGAATAGGTACAAATCATTTTTTTAGATATTAGATATCACATATCTTTACTTTTTGAGTTCATGTCCACTTTAAGACATTTTTTATTACAAACATATATGCATGTTTTTACCTAAAAGTTAGCTTCTTGCACAGGTCCCTATATGTGTCTTGCTAGCAAACTCCAGAGCTAAAAGGGGATTATGGATACCCCGATGAATAAATGATTATCTGTCAAAAATGTTGAAGTAAGTAATGGCATGTTAGGTGATTTTATACATTGAATCATCAAGCACTGTTTTTTCATGTTTAACTTACATCAGGGCTTGAAATTTCCACTCGCCATTATGGTGGGGGAGAGTGTGTCCCCCAGGGCCATCTTGCTGAGCAGGCTCGGAGCTCAGGCTGGATCTGTCATTGGCACTGGAAGCCGTCAGACTGCTCAATAGCTGAGCGCAGTGAAAGCAAAGCAAGGAGCGTGT
Organism: Staurois parvus; assembly: GCF_062004578.1. Classification (NCBI taxonomy): domain Eukaryota; kingdom Metazoa; phylum Chordata; class Amphibia; order Anura; family Ranidae; genus Staurois; species Staurois parvus. Next base: position 1,637,758 of record NW_028317966.1, on the reverse strand, counting down.
GCTGTGCTCTCTCCTTCCCCCTAGAGTGCAGTACCCGGATCTGTGAGTGAACAATGAAGTATTGCAACTTTTTATGGGCGGGTGTGTGTGTGTACGTGTACATGTGTGTGTGTCTGTGTATGCATGTACAATTCTACATGTGTCTGTGAGTATGTACATGTGTGTATCTGTACATGTGTCTGTGTGTATGTACATGTGTGTGTGTGTGTATGTACGTGTGTGTGTTTGTGTGTATGTACGTACATGTGTCTGTGTATGTATGTACATGTGTGTATGTACATGTGTCTGTGCGTGTGTATTTTTGTGTATGTACATGTATCTGTGTGTATGCGTGTCTGTGCGTGCCTGTGTGTGTATACATGTGTCTGTATGTGTGTGTATACGTGTGTCTCTGTACGCGTGTGTACATGTTTCTGTGTGTGCGTATGTACATGTCTGTGTGTGTGTACAGGTGTCTTTGTTTGTGTGTGTTTGTTGGTGGTGAGTAACTCTAAGGCCTGACTAGTAGCTCAGGACTTGAAATTTTAAGCCCTGAGTTACATTATTACATATATAACTTATTCCATTTCAGTCTGTAGCCATCTGAGATTTTTGAAAATTGCCAAAAGTATAAAATGTTTCTTTGCAAGACAGGAACCTGGGGCCTCTTGTACAGTATTTCATGTACATAATGTCCCATATATCTTCCTTCATGCTTGTGTAATTGGCTCATCGATTTTCCCAGAAGTCGTACAAACTAGAGGCATCCTTCTGCTGAGATACAGTCTAAAATTCTATATGACTAAAGGAATGTAAATTATGCTGATTTTTATTGCAATGCTTGGACTCTCATGTGCTGATAATGAATGCAAACCTTTCCATCCTTGATCAGAAAGGACATAATAAGACAAACTTTTTTGGGTAGTTTTTTAAAGGAAAGAAAGGAAGGATTCTGCTCTAACGCTTCTGTTTTACCTTGATACTTTTTTTTTTCAACATTCTAGAATTTATTTTTAATATGTACTACTAGTAGCACTTAAAAATGTATATATTTTGTATCTCAGGATGCGCTGGATTTGCTAGATTTACAACTTGCTTTACTACAAGACAGCCGTGTGCTGTAAATCTGTGTGAACACCTATATAGAAAGGTAACAAATGACCTTCACCTGCACATATATTGAGCTAAAGGTTGATTTCCTGCCTGCCACAATTTGTATTTTCCAGGGCAAAATATCAATTATATATGTGCAATACTGTGCCTCCACATAACAGAAGGAGCCCTTGGAATAATGTCCCCTCCTGTGCTAGATTGATGAACTGGTTAAAGTAAAAATATCTGAAGGTACTCATGTATCAAGGTCATGCTATTCCTAGTAGTAGTTAATCACATTCAAATTAATTTGTTCTATAATGTTGAAAGAAAAACATTTTGAAGCATTTTTTTTGGTTCTGGAAAGGTTAGGAATGAGTTAAAAATGTCCAACTGGGGAGATTTCCCCTTTTTTCCTATTTTTATAAAACAAATGAAAGAAGCAGAAGTCATGAAAAGCACAGTGTAAAACATTGCTAGAGGTTTTTTTCATTATTTTTGTTTTATTTTATCATATAGCGTTTTACATACGTTTAACAGAACACTATGTAGACAGAAAATATTTACAGCAGGTTTCTAAGGCCTAACATCATAGTGAATGACAACATGTCTGGGTATTGCACACACAGAGCTAAGTAAGAAAGGAGAGACCAAGTTACAACTCTGTTAGACACTACAATGGTGCTGTCAAAGAGCAGAATAAATGTGAGTGCAGCATAACAATAAAATAAAAACATAACAGTAAGGGGACATAATTAGGGTGCACGTACAACATCATGATGGAAGTTCTCTCGCACCATGAGCATAGACTAACAAACACATTACGGTAGCAACCATTTTTATTCAGTTGTATAAGCCACCCAAAAGTTTCAGTGCTTATGGAATTTCAGATTGACGTTCATTGTAGGTCATATGTTTTCATACACATATATCAAATCCAAATGTATATTTACTTCTGCTATATTAGGTGCTATGGGATTCTGAAAACAAAGATGGCCGCTGTTCTTTTGTGCAAGCACAGTAGTATATGTCCGGCTCTGTTCGAGGTGTCTGTAAGTTTTTAAACCTTAATAAGTTTACTTTTATGAGTGGTTTTACACTATGTGGAGCATCTTTTCTATTACTGTACATGCACATCAGTCCTGCTGATTGTTTTCCCAGTGGATTAGTGGTTTCTCTGCAGGCTGTGGATGCATGTGTTGATAGTTAACCAGCTAAATTCCTGGTGTTTCCTGTTGAAGAGGGGAGGTTGGAAGAGTTCGTTTTTCTTGGGTGAATTACCACTATGCACATTGGACCACTCCTATGAGGGTCACAAAATCTGAAGTCCATCCCATTTTTTCAACGCATCCTGTGGGACGTTTTTCTCCTTTTTACCCTGTTTTGGGGTTTTATGCCTCCATTTAAACTCTCATCTTGTTACTCTCACTGAATTTTCTGTTTTACATATATTGCACATTTGTATATTATCACTTTTTTGCATTTATATTGTTACAGCATTGAGTTTATGTATATTGTTTTGCACATTTGTCACAGTGTGTGACTGATGTTTAGTATTTTACATAATTTTAGTGTTGTTTGGATGAGATCCTGATGATATGAGGAACTATGTATATATTTATTGTCACTTATTAATTGATAAAGTGCTGCACCTGTAAGTATATTAACTCTTACTGTGCAGGTATCAGGGCATAGTGCTAGAAGCTGTTATTTATCATGAATTTTCTCCCAAGTGCAGATTTTTCACTTTTTATTTCACTTGGTGTGAATAATTACTTATGAAGGCCCTTTGCCATTGTTGTTCTGTAAGGGATAAATTAAGCTCCTCCTCCCATTATGTAGTGGCCTGGAATTGGTAAATACACTTTCATAATGTAATGAATTGTAAAAAAGGCCTAACCCTCTTGACCAAACCTGCAGGGGAGGTCCAAAAGCTCAATCAGGTAATTCTAAACTGGACGTAGGATTGCAGTTGAGGTAAAATGCCAGTTTAGTAAAAACTGATGTCATTAATCATAAAAGTGTAATTTGCTATCCATTGTTTAAAAGAAATACCTGGAATTAAGAATTTAACAATTTCCAATGTTAGTGATATCTGCATCGTTTTGTGAGAAATTCAGGCCAATTTTTTTATTGTAATCCAAAGCATGAAGAACTACGGTGATAATTGGAAGACTGGAAGTGAATTTGTTATGCAGTGCTGGGTAAGCCAGGATTAAAGAGCAAAGACTACCTACTCAAATGATTGTTCCAAATTGCTGCAATGTTTTAGAGAGGGTGGAAGAATCCACAATCTGACTTGATCCAAAAGTGCAGCCATAATAATAATAGATCCATGCCATCTGCACTCCTATGTTTACCAAGAGTGGTATGTGAACACCTGGCCTTCTGATCCATCCTCCATTTAGATATCGATTGTTGCATGGTTACAAACTAGGTATTAGGGAGGGGTATTGTCAATGCTTTAAAAAAGTAAATAATTTGGGGTAAAATTATCTCCCTGACCATGATAATTATAACTTTCTCATACAATGCAATTTTTTAATTACGTGTTTGTGATAAGTGGGGCATAATTTACTAGATATAAGTTTTATAATGGAGTGGTAAGTGTTATTCTCAAGTAAGGTAAGGAATCATGTGCCCATGCAAATGGGAGCAATGTTTGTAAGTAGGATGAAGTAGCTGAGTATACTCTGGTGCTTAAAATGCTAGATTTGGTTTCATTTATTTTTTAATATGAAATATATTAAAAGGTTGCAATACATCATAGGCATTTTTCAGGGAAGAAGCTGGTATAGAAAGAGATAGGATAACATTTCCTGCAAAAATCTTAACTGTGTTTGAGCAGCCTTGCATCATTATACCACTAATGTTTGGATGGCTTCTAATCCTCTCTACTCTATAAGCAAAATGAAAATTAGAGGCATTAGGGGGCACCCTTGTCATTTGCCATTTGTAATGTAAAAACTTTTAGAGAGCATTCCCACCATATAAACATGTGCAGTACACAAGGTATATAATACAGATATTGTCTATTGTACCTCCCCAATGAAGCCAAACTTCATTAAGACCTTTGAGAGATAGAATACATCGGGGCTATCAAACGCCTTCTCCACATCCAATGTTAGGAGCAGAGAAGCCACTCCAGTGAATTCTCCATAGTGCATTAGGTTAACAATCTGTCTCGTTGCATCCAGTGCATGTCACCCGTAATGTGCCAGTTGCCCCATTTCTGTACCTGGCATCTGTGGTGGCATGGTGCATGACCCTTCCTGCACTGGCAGGTCTAATTGCTGGATTTGTTGCTGCAAATCTATCAGTGCAAGGTAGCCCAGAGCTGGCCCTGCTTCAATAGGAGATGTATTATTTCAATGGTGGTGGCTGTTCTGGATCTCTCACCAGTCACTTCTATGTGTAGTCCTGAGCTGCTGGCTACATACACTTTTCTGCAGGCATTGTTTCACACAGACTAGTGTTCAAAAGCAGTCAAGTCCTTGATTTGATTCTACTCACTGATGAATAAATATATTTATTTTATATTTTGTTTTGTTTGCTTTTGCCAGTCCCAGGCGACTTCTGTGCTGACACAACCCTTAATTTTTTATATATTACACAATTTGTTATTTTTTTTACAATTTTTTATTTTCTTATTTCTTTTCATTTCCAGAAGCTCTGGGTGCTTTGCTGCTCTCCCCGCTGACAGCTGTGGTAATCAGTGTTTGAGAAGGTGTGTGCCAGCTGCATGGGACCTGCCTCTTCCTGATAAAAATTGCTGATGGGTAGCCCATTTTTAGACAGGCTGAAGAAGAACAAGGTTTCTTTGAAATGTGTTCCTGTTCCAGCTACAGCATTCCCCAACAACATAAGTTGGCTACATATTATGGGCCCTGTATTCCACCCACAGCTTTGGATTTCCAGTGACAGTGGTTCCCTGCTTCCATTCCATTTCCGCTATCTTGCTGGTAGCCAAGGCAAGGCATCCAGGTTGCCTGTATGATCTCATTCCCAGAGGCAACCTGACTGTCATTCTGAGATACTTTTTATCTTTGTGAGTGCTTTTTTACACTTTCCATTACAATGACACTTTATATGCTACACTATGGTTTTTGCGCTTCTTTCCCCCTCCCCTCTTTTTGTCTCTCACAAAGCACACTTGATCTTGCTTTATTAGTAGTAGCAAATATCATGAAATTCTATTAGCAATAAGTTTTGCTTAAATTTTTAAGTATACATTTAGTAGAAATCAGCCTAAAGTTTTGTGCCAAAACCAGCTCCTTTCATGGTTTACGCAAGATAATTATTGTGGCAGTTAACATCTCAGATTGGAATGATGCTGAGAACACAGCTGCATTATAAACTCTCTCTAAATAAGGAGACAGAAGTGAGGATAAAGTTTGTAATACTCCAAAGAGAAAACATGTGGCAAAATGTGTGCATTGAGGAGGTTTAAGTGGTCAGCTGAAGGTTTAAGTTAGGAAATAGTTACATAGTCTGGCTGAAAAAAAACAAAAGTCCATCCAGTTTAACCATAAAAATAAAAAATAAAAAGTTATAATCCTATACACACAGTTGATCCAGAGGAAGGCAAAAAAAAAACAGCAAAGCACGATCCAATTTGTTACTGCTGGGAAAAAGTCCTTCCTGATCCCCTGAGAGGCAATCGGATATTCCCTGGATCAACGTTACCTATAAATGTTAGTATCCAGTTATATTCTGTGTATCTAAGAAAGAATCCAGGCCTTTTTTGAAGCAATCCAGAACCAACTCTTGAGGGAGTCTATTCCACATTTTCACAGCTCTCACTGTGAAGAAACCTTTCTGTATTTGGAGATTAAATTTATTTTCTTCCAGACATAAAGAGTCCTCTTCAGGGTGAATAGCTCTACACCGAGTTCACTATATGAACCACTGATGCATTTATACATGTTGATCATATCCCCCCTTAATCTCCTCTTCTCAAGAGAGAATAAATTCAGTTCCTCTAATCTTTCCTCATAGCTGAGCTTCTCCATGCCTTGTATCAGTTTGGTTGCCCTTCTCTGTACTTTCTCCAGTTCCCCAATGTTCTTTTTGTGAATTGGTGCCCAAAACTGAACTGCATATTCCAGATGAAGTCTTACTAATGATTTGTACAGGGGTAATATGATATCTCTCTCTCTGGAGTCTATACCTCTTTTGATACAAGAGAGGATTTTGCTCGCTTTAGAAACCGAAGCTTGGCAGTGCATGCCATTATTAAGCTTGTGATCCCAGATCCTTCTCCACCATTGATTCCCCCAGTTGTACTCCCCCTAGTATGTATGATGCATGCATATTCTTAGCCCCCAAGTGCATAACCTTACATTAATCAACATTAAACCTCATTTGCCACATTGTTGTCCAATTAAACAGTGCATTGAGGTTGGCTTGTAAGTTGAAGACATCCTGTAAGGACGTTATTCCACTGCACAGCTTGGTGTCATCTGCAAAGACTGAAATGGGATTATTAATCTTAGACCCTATATCATTTATAAATATATAAAAAATTAAGGGTTCCAACACTGAACCTGTACACCACTGACATCCCCAGACCATTCAGAGTATGGATCATTAACCACTACTATCTAAATACAATCTTTTAGCCAGTTTTCTATCCATTTACATACAGATTTTTCTAAGCTCGTACATTTTACCTTACACATTAGCCATGTGTGGGGAACTGTGTCAAATGTTTTTGCAAAATCCAAGTATACCACGTCCATCTCCACCCCTCTGTCCAAGGTTTGATCACCCCCCTATAAAAAGAAATCACATTTGTTTGACAACTTCTGTATTTCATCAATCCATGCTGTCTGTTGCTTAAAATAATTTTTTCCAGCAAGAACTCATCTATGTGGTCGTTTATTATACTGTTCAGTATCTTCTCAACTATAGAAGTTAAACTAACAGGTCTATAATTACTTGGTAAAGATTTTGACCCCTTCTTAAATATTGAAATATTGGCACCACATTGGCCTTACGCCAATCCAGTGGTACTATGCTAGTCATTTAAGAGTCCCTAAAAATTAGAAACAATGGCTTTGAAATGACAGAGCTCAATTCTTTAAGGACCCGTGGGTGTATGCCATCCAGTCCAGGTGCTTTATTCATCTTTATTCTGTCTAAATATTTTTGGATCATATCAATTGTGAGCCAATGTGGATCATCTGGAGCTATGTCAATACCATGCCCATTATGGAGAAGAGCTCCCCCATGCTCCTTCCCTCTTACACCAGGTCTTCAGCCATGCATTGAGTTCTCTAATCTCCCCCTGTCTTTCCTGAGTTGCGCATGGCACAGGTAATATTTCAGAAAAAAATCACCTTGGAGGTCCTTCCCTTCAACTTGCAGTCTAGTTCTTTAAATTGATTCTTAAGGAGCCTCCATATTTCATGTATTCTGTCATTGGTTCTACCAAGCCCTTTACAGCTATTAGCACTCCTCTTTTCTTAGTTAGCATGTTAAACATGTAAATAGGTAGGAATGTCGTAGAATTGAGGGAGACGCTGGGTGCTAAAATGGGTCTCCTGCAGACATAAAACATCACATGAAGCACTTGCGCTTCCTTCAATATCTTCTAGTGCTTAGTTGAGCTCTTTCACATTTAATATTTCAGAGAAAATCACATTGGAGGTCCTTCCCTTCAACTTGCAGCTTAGTTCTTTAAATTGATTCTTAAGGAGCCTCCATCTTCCATGTATTCAGTCATTGGTTCCAACATAAACCAAGACAGCTGGGTCGTGCCCAGTCCTTCCCAGCAATTAATCAACCCAGTCCACCACATGCCAAACCCTGACACCAGGGAGACAGCAAAGCATTTGGTTGAGGCGATCAGTCCTTCTGATTATCGAATCCCCTACTACCACCAGCTGTCTAGGCTTTCCTGCACTACCCTCACCACCCCTCCCAGATGGACTGCCCTCCCGACTGTTAGGGATAGCAGTGACATCCTGGGCTGCCACCCCTGAGCTTGCCACTCCCACATCTTCACCCAACTTGGCAATTCTGTTTGGGTGCTCAAACTCAGGGCAAGCCTTCCTTTTCTGTGAGCCCCTACCACTCCCTCTCATTACAATAACCAATCTTCCTACCTGATAATCCTGATTAGTCCCTCCGCCCTCCACATCAATCCCATTAGCTAACTGGTCAGAGAGCAGAAGACCCCTCTCAAGGTTGTTGGTTCTGAGGATTGGAGGTCCTCCTGTGCATGCTCAGAAACGCGTTGCATGCTTATGATATCACACGCGATTGCCACTGCTCCGGAGTGCAGAGGGAATTGCCAAGCTTTCCCTTCTGAGCTCCATCTTGCAGTGCTTCGGCGCTCCCTGCTGTCTAGCCGAAGTCCTAACAGACTTTCCAGGCTCACACCACCTGCTGTCCAGCCGGCACTCTTGTACTCTGGTTCAGATCATCACGTGGCTTTGTGCATTGTTAACCCCTTATGAGCCTTATCTTTACCATCTACATGTGAGTGGTTTTAATCATGTTCACCATTAAATACTTTTAACAGTCTACACTCAGAGGCTTTGTTTTTCTCTTTTTATAGTTTGAGTCATTGATTTATCATCTCGAAGATTACCTAACCTGCTATAACTGGTGCTAAATGCATCAGCTATGTGTTGAGGGTTTCTGACCCATGAGTGGGTGAAACAAGTATGAATTTTTTTCAATTCATTAATTTTATCTTTAACCTAAGAAGCTAAAAGTTTGCCTGCCTTATTGATGTTCTGATATTCAGTTTCAAGACTTTAAAATAGCAATCATACTGAGACATTCATAGGGTCCCGAGTGAGATGTCTAACCTGGGTAAGTTGTGAACTAATAGACTTGGAAGAGGTGTGTAAAGAAGTTTGTCTAGCTGTTGTGTCCTTTACATTTTTGCAACACTAATCATTTTTATGAGAATACTGCATACAAATGCCTTGTGAGAATTCCACAGTATGACAGGGTCAGCAACAGAGGACTCTAGAAATTCAAAATATGCTTGTTTACTCTTTGACAGTTTGGTGACATTTTTTGACAAGGGCATCAAGTGAGAATCATTCTGCCACCTGGTTGTGCTGCCTCTTGTGCGCACCCCTCCAACCATGATTGACATAGGAGCATGATCTGAACACGTAATATCATGAATCGGAGACCTGCTCACATTCTTAAGTAAATACTTGTCAACAAAGAATAGATCAATTCTGGAATATGAGAATGAGAGAAAAAGGGGTAGACCCTTTCTGTGCAGTGCTGACATCTCCACATATTATAAAGAGTTGGAAAAGTAATGAAATGCTCCAATCTAACCTTGCTGGAGCGTTTGTGGTGGGCATCCAAAACATTTAAAACATTGTCTGGTATGGTATTATAGTCTCTGCAAAGGCTTGGCACAGGCTACTCGCCTTTTACCACGCTTTTTTCAGAAAAGTAGGCTACTTCACATAAGGAAGGTATACATTTATAAGTGTGTATTTAACATTGTTGATTTCACATATCAACAAATAGAAGAAATATGGTTAAATTCCACCAAGCCCTTTATAGCTATTAGCGCTCCTCTTTTCTTAGTTAGCATGTTAAACATGTAAATAGGTAGGAATTGTCTGTCGTAGAATTGAGGGAGATGCTGGGTGCTAAAATGGGTCTCCTGCAAACATAAAACATCACATGAAGCACTTGCGTTTCCTTCAATACCTTCTAGTGCTTAGTTGAGCTCTTTCACATTTGGAGAGATGATTTGAAATGCATAGGTGTGAGAAATCAGTTGTGAAACAATATAGTCTCCCATCAAAGAGAGGCCCAGCTGAGAGAGAATGATGAAATGTGATGTAACCTTTTGGTGACTTCAGTGATGAAGTAGTAGTCATAACTTGAGGTTGCAGGACATTTTGGGTAATTTCCTGAAAAGAATGATGAGTATGTTCTGTTGCAGAGAGCTAAAACAGGATCTAAGATGTACCCTTGAAAATTAAAAACTCAGCAAAAAACATTAGTCAACATCAGTGTAACACCAAAAAGATATAATTGCAAAGTCTATGCCAAACTTAAAAACAAATTAAGGAATCTAGGCAGTAAGATGCAACGTTTTGAGGGGGATTGTTTTCTGTATCTGTATCTAGTATTTCCCAGACCCTCACAGATGAAGACGCTGTAATAGTGAAGAGTTTCCCTTCATGGATAACCAGCAGTCTAACTATATATCCCTAGCAATAGCAAATGCGGTGATTATGCAAAGGCTTGATAATTGTAGCTAAATTTCTCCTTTGCTGTAATGTGTGTAGCAAGAGATCCACATACAAGGAGAGACCTTGAAGACACGTAGGCAGAGGGTCTGATTTCTGAGTAAATGCCAGAAACTTTTCCTTGGTAAAAGTGAATGCATACTACAGTATCTTTATGAAGTTTGGCAGGTAGATGTTTTGTGTAGCCTATGAATATGATCTATAACAAGTTCCTCAGGCAGCGTGTCGGGTAGTGCCCCCGTAAGCAGTTTAGAAAAGTAGGCCCTTAGCTCTGGGTGTTTTACAAATCCTGTGATATCTCTTATTTTAATATCATAACTACTAGACCTGTCTTCTATGTCCACCAATTTTGCCTTAATCCATGTGATGTGCTCCACTAAATCATTAAACGTGGCAGCAAATGTCCCCATTTTGATTTCAATGTGGCTAACTCTATTGCCTACTTCATGGATCTCTGTTTTAAATTGGTGCACTTGAGACATATTACCAGAATGTATACAGCTTCTTAGAGACACCAACATTTAATTTAAAGTAGTGTTCGGGACTGTTTGATTAGATGTATGGAACTCTAAAATGGAATCCTGCAGCTCCCTATTGTCTTCCAAGGAGATATCTATAGCACTCACTTGTTTTTAGCTTTAATTTCGCAGAACTGCTTGTGAGGGATGAAGCCTGAGAAGTATAATCATGCAGGCGGGGTGAGCCTTTGTAGTCTTCCAGGCAATCTGACCATGCATCTCCATCCATGAAGGAGGGGCTTTTTGATGAGGCTGGTGATTCTTTACTGCCGCTGTCTTGCTGTGTGGGAGCTTCAAGGAGAAGAAATTTGTCAGTTACCTCGGCCTCCCATGCTTCTGTCATTTGTGCAACTTTCCACCACCTGATATCATACACTCTAGATCAGCGGTTCTCAACCTGGGGGTCGCGACCCCTTTGGGGGTCGAACGACCATTTCCCAGGGGTCGCCTAAGACCATCGGAAAACACATATTTCCGATGGTCTTAGGAACCGAGACGCCGCTCCTGTCTCCGGCGATGTGTGGGCAGGATGATATGCTGCCCCTGTCACCGCCTCCTCGCCACTGATTGGCCACCGGAACTGTAGCTCATACAGGCGGCCAATCACCGGCGAGAAGGTGGAGCTTGGAGAGGAGGAGCCGAGCGGCAGCACGCGGAGATCGAAGAAGATCGAGGGAGCTGCAGGAACGAGTGAAGAGAGAGGCCAGAGAAGGAAGACAGCTGACAGGTAAGTGCAAATTTTGCTGCTGCAGCCAGGTATGCAGGCTGTAGATGGGAGAGGGAGAGAGCGAACCCAGGCTGGAGCAGGAGTCAGCAAGGTAAGTATCATTGGTGTCAGTGGGAGGGATAGTGCCCCATCATTTGTGTCACTAATACCAACGATGGGGCACTATTCCTCCCCCCACTGACACCAACGATGGGGCACTATTCCTCCCCCCACTGACACCAACGATGGGGCACTATTCCTCCCCCCACTGACACCAACGATGGGGCACTATTCCTCCCCCCACTGACACCAACGATGGGGCACTATTCCTCCCCCCACTGACACCAACGATGGGGCACTATTCCTCCCACTGACACCCACAATGGGGCACTATTCCTCCCACTGACACCCACAATGGGGCACTATTCCTCCCACTGACACCAATGATGGGGCACTATTCCTCCCACTGACGCCAATGATGGGGCACTATTCTTCCCACTGACACCAATGATGGGGCACTATTCCTCCCACTGACACCAATGATGGGGCACTATTCCTCCCACTGACACCAATGATGGGGCACTATTCCTCCCACTGACACTAATGATGGGGCACTATTCCTCCCACTGACACCAATGATGGAGCACTATTCCTCCCACTGACACCAATGATGGAGCACTATTCCTCCCACTGACACCAATGATGGGGCACTATTCCTCCCACTGACACCAATGATGGGGCACTATTCCTCCCACTGATACTAATGATGGGGCACTATTCCTCCCACTGACACCAATGATGGGGCACTATTCCTCCCACTGATACTAATGATGGGGCACTATTCCTCCCACTGACACCCACAATGGGGCACTATTCCTCCCACTGACACCCACAATGGGGCACTATTCCTCCCACTGACACCAATGATGGGGCACTATTCCTCCCACTGACGCCAATGATGGGGCACTATTCTTCCCACTGACACCAATGATGGGGCACTATTCCTCCCACTGACACCAATGATGGGACACTATTCCTCCCACTGACACCAATGATGGGGCACTATTCCTCCCACTGACACTAATGATGGGGCACTATTCCTCCCACTGACACCAATGATGGAGCACTATTCCTCCCACTGACACCAATGATGGAGCACTATTCCTCCCACTGACACCAATGATGGGGCACTATTCCTCCCACTGACACCAATGATGGGGCACTATTCCTCCCACTGATACTAATGATGGGGCACTATTCCTCCCACTGACACCAATGATGGGGCACTATTCCTCCCACTGACACCAATGATGGGGCACTATTCCTCCCACTGATACCAATGATGGGGCACTATTCCTCCCACTGACACCAATGATGGGGCACTATTCCTCCCACTGACACCAATGATGGGGCACTATTCCTCCCACTGACACCAATGATGGGGCACTATTCCTCCCACTGACACCAATAATGGGGCACTATTCCTCCCACTGACACCAATGATGGGGCACTATTCCTCCCACTGACACCAATGATGGGGCACTATTCCTCCCACTGACACCAATGATGGGGCACTATTCCTCCCACTGACACCAATGATGGGGCACTATTCCTCTCACTGATACCAATGATGGGGCACTATTTCTCCCACTGATACCAATGATGGGGCACTATTCCTCCCACTGACACCAATGATGGGACACTATTCCTCCCACTGACACCAATGATGGGACACTATTCCTCCCACTGATACCAATGATGGGACACTATTCCTCCCACTGACGCCAATGATGGGGCACTATTCCTCCCACTGACGCCAATGATGGGACACTATTCCTCCCACTGACGCCAATGATTGGGCACTATTCCTCCCACTGACGCCAATGATTGGGCACTATTCCTCCCACTGACGCCAATGATTGGGCACTATTCCTCCCACTGACACCTATGATGGAACACTATTCCTCCCACTGACACCAATGATGGGGCACTATTCCTCCCACTGACACCAATGATGGGGCACTATTCCTCCCACTGACACCAATGATGGGACACTATTCCTCCCACTGACACCAATGATGGGACACTATTCCTCCCACTGATACCAATGATGGGACACTATTCCTCCCACTGACACCAATGATGGGGCACTATTCCTCCCACTGACACCAATGATGGGACACTATTCCTCCCACTGACACCAATGATGGGACACTATTCCTCCCACTGATACCAACGATGGGACACTATTCAGCCCACTGACATCAGTGATGGGGCGCTAGTCCTCCCACTGCAAAATTACAGTTATGAAGTAGCAACTAAAATAATTTTATGGTTGGGGGTCACCACAACATGAGGAACTGTATTAAGGGGTCGCGGCATTAGAAAGGTTGGGAACCACTGCTCTAGGAGACCTATCCACAGTTGAATAAAGCCCTGCACCTCTGTTATCAGCAACTGTGAGCCTGTAGTGTGTAGAGCTCAGCTCTCATGTGGCCGTCATCCTCAGCTATTGAAACCCCCCCCCCCATTTTTTTCTTTGTAATTTAATTTCCAAGATCTCTTCCTGATGGGAAAGGGAATTAGTCCAATCTTTGATTGTAAAATTTTTGAACTGTACTTAACATAAAGTGGAGTTGTAGACCTTTTTTTCCAGGTTTGAATAGAATGTTGAAGAGTTTTTAATGTTGTTGGTATTCCCATTGGGGAGATTCACTCTTACTTTCTGTTCGTTAATACCATTGTCACTTAATCAGAAAGTGAAGTATATTCTAAAGTTGTCACCACAGTACCAATAGTGAAGAAATCTTCCAATAGGAATGTCTGTTTAACCACTTGCCACCTTATAGTAGAACTACTGCTGCAGGGTGACAGGGCTAAGTAAAATCACATATATATATATATATGTATATATATATATATATATATATATATATATATATATATATGTGATTTGCATTTTCGGGTAGGGGGCATATTCGCCACCCTACCTGGGCCACCATTGGCAGCTATGGATGTCAATCACTGGGTCCCAGCCAGAGATTCCCCGCAACACCCGGCGATCGCTGTGTAAAGCTGGCAGGAGAGACCTGTATGTGAAAAACACAGGTCTCTCTCCTGACGGCAAGGACATGCTGCTTTGTATTTCTCTGCACAGCAGAGAAATAAAAAGCAGCATGTCTCTGTAGTAAAACAGCACACATCACACATAGTAAAACACACACAGCACACAGTTAACAACATGATCAGCCAAAAGTTAACTCTTTCCTGCCCAGTGTCATTAGTACAGTGTCCGTGCTTTTTATTAGCATGGGGATGTCAGTGGCAGTTAGTTCCCACTCAGTGTCAGAATGCCAGCCGAAGTGCCGCTATAAGTCACTGATCGCCGCCATTACTAGTATTAAAAAAAAATTAATAAAAATTCCAGTATATATATATACCACCATTTGTAGACTCTTTAACTTTCACGTAAACTATTTAATTTACATGTATTGGGATTTTTTTTAGAAAAGAAATGTAGCAGAATACATTTTGGCCTAAATTGATGATGAAATTGGATTTTTAAAAATTTTTTATTGGATATGTTTTATATCAAAAAGTCAAAAATAGTGGGTTTTTTTTCAGAATTGTTATCTTTTTTTGTTTATAGTGCAAAAATTAAAAAACGTACAGGTGATCAAATACCACCAAAAGAAAGCTCTATCTGTGGGAAAAAAGAACATACATTTTATTTATGTACAGCATTGCATGAATGCTCAATAGTCAAAGTAATGCAGTGACCTGGTCAGGAATGGGAGGTAAACCCTCTGGAGGGCAAGTAGTTAAGGAGAACTGTCAAAGCAGAGAAATCTTCCCAATAGGAAAACAGATGGCTTCTAATCCTTCACTACTTTATTCAATATACACTCACAGGCCATTTTGTTAGGTACACCTGTTCAATTGCTTGGTAGCACAAATTGTTAATCAGCTACTCACATGGCACAATGCATTTAAGCATGTAGACGTGGTGAAGATGGCTTGCTGAAGTTCAAACCGAGCATCAGAATGGGGAAGAAAGGGAATTTAAGTGACTTTGAACGTAACATGGTTGTTGGTGCTAGACAGACTGGTCTGAGTATTTAAAAAACTGCTGATCTATTGGGATTTTCACTCACAACCATCTCTAGGGTTTACAGAGAATGGTAAGAAAAAGAGAAAATATCCAGTGAGCTGCAATTGTGTCGATGCAAATGCCTTGTTGATGTCAGAGGAGAATGGGCAGACTGGTTCAAGATGAGAGAGAGGTAACAGTAGCCCATATAAATATGGACCAACACTTTGTTGAATCTATGCCACAAATAATTAAGGCAGTTCTGAAGGCAAAAGGGGTCCAGATTGGCTGAATTTTCACTTTAAAATGCAAGAAGGCTAATGTCACTGTAAATCTGTATATATTTGCAGAGATATAGCTGGGAATGTGGATACAAAGCAAACACATGAGGGGGGGGGGGGGGTTGTCTCTACAAAACTGAAAGAAAATCTACATTTCTCCCTACAACCCATTAATTACATTCTCAATGTATCACCATACAGTGTGATTATTAATTTAAGCAGTGACCACATATGTTTGGAGATCATGGGGAGGCATTGAAGACCTTACCAGTTTACCCCATACCGATGCATATATGAAATAAAACTAGAATTTAGAAGCATACAACCCTGTTTCATTTCAACAAAGGTTATTAGTATGTTGTGCATTCCACTGAAATAATTAACCCCCTCTGGCCTCTGCCTCCTGGCCTTTAAGAGCTTCCAAGATGCAGGAGTTCGGGTCATATGGCCGCTGTGATTGGCTTTCACAGCGGTCATATGATTGAAAAGCCCCCAATCACAAATATGAATTTATAGAGTTCTAAAATTGCATTGTGTACAGTATAAGAGTTGGCAAAGAATTTTACTTAGGAGCCCAAAGTAAGCTACTAGGGTAAGCCATATAGAGAACAGAAAGATTGATCAGTGCCCAACTAATATGAGGTAGTCTAGATGGGCTGAATAATAACAGCATGAAAATTGGGAACTGAAAGACCCCTTGCAAAACATTGGCCTGAAACATTCTGTGACCAATCCTAGTTCTCCTACCAGGCCAAATAAATGTATACAGAACACTCTACAGAGACTGTAGCTCAGAAGAACAAAAGTTTAAGCAGTAGGGTAGAAAAACATTTTCAGCAAAAAATTTATTTTGAATGAAACCAGCCTATCAAGGTATGGAATTTCAGGAGACATTCTCTAATTTTAGCAAATGAGAGGAGAGGGGGCACATTATTATAATGTGTGGTATGTTGCAGTGACGTAGATACCCAGATATTTATTGGAATCCTCCTGCCACCTATAGAGTTAGCTGGATTAAAGTGACATTAAAGGCAATTACAAAAAAAAAATGTCATACTTATCTGCTCTGTGCAGTGGTTTTTGGACAGAGCAGCCCCAATCTTCCTCTTCACTGAGCTGGTGCTCCTGGCCCCTCCCTCCTTCCTAGTGCTCCCTGAGCAATTGGCTTGGTATGAGGGCACCCAAGCAAGCTTGCTCCTGAGCCACTGCCCTGCATCTCCATTCACACACAGAGCCATGGCTCATCCCCGCCTTCTCTCTCTTCTCATTGGCTCACTGGCTGTGATTGACAGCAGTAGGAGACATTGGCTCCTGCTGCTGTCTCAGTCAATGAGGAGAGAGATTCCCCAGAGAGTCGGGACTCTTGAGTACATTACTTTATCATGATGGGGCTCAGGTAAGTATTAGGGGGGCTCAGGGAGGGGGATGCTGCACACAGAAGGTTTTTTGCCTTCATGCATATAATGCATTTAGCCTTTACATCTACTTTGTAGCCTGAGAAAAAAAACATAATTCCTGCTGAAAATTAGGGAGGGAAATATTGGGGTTCATGAGATACAATAAAACTCTCTCCACAAAAATGTTGTATTGCAAGTCTCTAATTGCTATGCCATGAATGTTTACATCGTGTATTTAGGGGCTCAGTAGAAAGTAGAAATAGGAGAGAAGAGAGGGGGCCATTTGGGTATTCTTAGACTTCTGGAAAGACTTTTGGACACAAAAAGGATGCCTACAGCGGAAGTCCGGGTAGAATATAAATCACCCAAGGCTTTCATAAAAGCCCCTGCTGTGCAAAATAGGCTATGGAGTAAGTACATATGTGGCATGGTTTGAAACATGAGTTTCCTAAATAAAGGCTAGATCAGAAGATTATATACTTAATCCCTTCACAGTTTCATAAAGGAAATAAATCCCTTAACATTAAGGGACAGTATAGTTATCCTGAGGGAGGTATATGCAATGTTATAAATACCTGGATCAGAAAAAAATAGCTAACATCGGCAAATGTACGGCAAAATGATACATTTAGAACACTGCATAATAAACATTTGTACCAACTACCAACATATTATCAAAGTAGTCATAAGGAGGGCATCTTGCTAAAGGGACCAAAAACAAAAGTGGGTGTCAGTGGCAGTATCCCAAGGTGTATGTCATAGTAGACGTGACATAAACCAAAGCAAAGAGCAAGATTGGGCACCAGGATCTTAATACATGTATACTTAGGATGCAATGGGTTGCAAAGTCAGGAAACAACAATCATCTAGGAGAGGTGTCTGTAGTAGTAGAAGAAAAACTGTATCGACTACTCAGAGGGTTTTGTTGCACACATTTGAAAATACACACAGTCATTCTGCCATGTCCAAAATACCCCTGACAACACTTTTCAGAGGTGCCTTGACACAGCAGTATGCCTTTACATGTATTTGCCAATGTGTGCTGTATTTTTACTAGCTAGAAATTGTGCTGAGAACTGTTTTGTGTGTGTACACATGTAAGTGATTTTGATGCCCATGCACTCTGATATATTTTGGCCCACCCAATCTTATTGTCTATGGGACATTGTGTAAAGCTGAGTAAGGAGCAGTAATACAGCATTGAGTATGGGTCGGTAAAACAAAAAGATAACATTTTTTATTTGAATGCAGTAATTTACTAACAAGTTTACTTGTTTAGGCCCCTTGCACACAAGCTCCATAATTTACTGATGTTTACTCAGGAACATGTGATGCCTGTGTGCAAAGGGCCACAGTACTGGCAATGAAGAAGCATTTTATTCATCCATACTCATCTATATGCTTACACAGCTTTACTCACCTATACTCCTCTATACTCAACATTACTCAGGTCTTTACGCTTTGTCTTTGGCCCCTTGCACACAGGCGTCACAAGTTCCTGCTTAAACATCAGTAAATTATGACACTCAAGGAATAAGAAGCCTTAAGCCAACACATCTTGGAGGTTAGTCACTTCCTACTCTGTTTTAGAACATCAAAATATTTATACATCCCATATATGTACTACTCAAAAAATGACATACGTATTAGAACTGGGAAAAGTAATTTTTATTATATATTTTTTATTTTGCATTTCAGAAGTAGAACTGTCTTTTTACAAACACTGTATAACCTCCCTACTTTTGGATTAAAATGTTTAAGGATATGGCTTAGTGTCCAAGCCAGTAAGCCAAATAAAAAGAAAGCCATGATTTTTTCACATATGCAATAAACAATTGTCCCTCTATTACAAAATGAGACAGGCAGGCAGAGCACAGTGTGGTTCGTTTTCTAGCTGTGCTGAGAAACAAATTTGTTCTCCTCCAACAATCGGGCTTCTGTCAAAACCCCTCCCCCGCACAACCATTCACTGGGATGACCAGTGTTGCTGTTTTTCCTGCCCAGCTCCTAATGCAGCTGAGAACAGAGATTATGTGATCACTTATAGGAAGGGTGAAAAAATGGTACTGATAAGTTATTTTTTTATATATGTATACAAAAATTATTTTAATTTTATTCCTGTTTTAAACTGAATGAGTTGTTACAAGGGTTTTCATATATTTTACATAACTAAACAATTGCAGGGTCACGGTACTGTGACAGGAGTAACTTTTGTTCAAAGACTGTACATGAAATGTATTATACAAGAATATAATGATTTGTTCAAAACAATTTCCATGGTTTTCATATGTGAAAAAGGTGTGCTCTAGTCAAAGATTATGTCATTAAATATCTGATCATAAAATGTGTCATAAAACAAGTACTGTTAGAAGCTGAAACATCCATACGCTCTAACCATATATAAAAATAGCCTAGAAAGCAATGCCTTAGGTGATATTTTCTACCAAAATGAAAAATATCCACATAAAAAAATGTAGAAATGAACGTTCTAAACTGATTAAAAAATGTGTAATCAAGGTCAGATGATTAGATAAGAGTTGTGAATTGATGTGTGAATATATATATATGTGTGAATATATATATTCTATCACATTTTAATACAATATTAATGAGATTCCGTGGATCAATGTCTTATCCTTATACAAAAAGAAGAAACCTAGCCATTATGATCCAATATTTTTAGATAAATAGAAAACAGTTTTGACTAACACTATGAGGGAAATTTACTAAGGCTCGGTTCACACTAGTGCCACTTTGCAGCCTGCGGCATGGCAGCCTATCCATTTGAATGGGCTTCCATACCTCAGGAAATAAAGGGAAAAGGTCCCTGCACCTTTTCTAGAATTTACACCCTGCACTGGGAACCACACTACAGTGCAGTTCCCAGTGTGGGTACAATTTCCAGTGCGGGCGGCATGCCATTAAGATTAATGTCACCCACCAGTGGGTCCCACATTTTGTGTGTGGGTGGTTGCAGCTGTGGGACAAAGTGTGGGTCCTGGATAAGCTGCCATCCACACTAGTGTGAATTGAGCCTAAAATTGGAGCACTCAGAATCTAATGCAGCTGTGCATGGTAGCCAATCAGCTTCTAACTTCACCTTGTTCAATTGATCTTTGGCATCAAAACATGGAAGTTAATTGTTTTCTATGCACAGCTGCACCAGATTTTAGTAAATAACCTGATATGTATCTATAGAAATATATAGTAAAGAAACACTCTTCTCAAAGTAGACCCAATTATTACCATTGACCTACGTGGTTTAGAATGAATAAATATGAGTTAGAGGTGGGTTTTATACTGAATGGAAAATACAAACTCTTTATTGCTTTATCAGTAGAGCTTTCTCCTGCTGGGTAAAGTATATATAACATTACTTATGACCTCTGGGATAAAAGAAAGAAGGTTTCATAGATAGAATCAAACATAACCAAAGTGGAGGAGTTTCCAAATGTCTCACAGAGAATTGGCAGAATAAACGCTTGATTTAAAAAAGGTCAAAAACGGATGACAGGAAAAACAGAGATAAGAAAAGAAGAAAATGAGTCAGAAATGTACTGCACATTGTCAGTTTCCTGTAATAAAGATCATTTGATAAAATTATATTGCATCCAGAGTTGACACCGTCCACTGCCCTGCTGACTGACACCATCCACTGCTCTACTGACACCATCCACTGCTCTACTGACTGACAAAAACCTCTGACCTACTGACATCATCCACTGTTCTACTGACTGACACTGTCCATTTTTAAGCTAGACTAAATTTGTATTTCTACAGTGACATTTGTTTTATTATATTTTTCTACATTCCTTGCTATTTAGTTAGACCTTGCTAGTTAATTTTTTTTTTCTGTCAAATGGCACTGAACCCCAGTGAATATTGACCTCTTTCATGTTGTTCAGGCAGATCTCCTCCTCTCAGAGGTTGCCTACTCCTGCCCTAGGCCCTATATCAGAACTTTTAACAGTTGCTTCAAAAATTCCAATTGTGGACTGAAACATTTTGTGCTAATCCCCTGGATTACCTTCAAAGTAACATTTCCCTAATTTAAGATGAATTAAAATCTAAATGCACTAACTAGCGTAAACCTAATCAAAATGGTCTGTGTCCCGAAATGCTATATATCCTTTAGTTAGTGAGAATTGATGCTGCATCCACCTAGGTAAGTATGATTTATGTATTTCACTTTTTAAAGCCATCTTCCTTTTCTTGGCAAATGTAATTTTTGCTGTAGCACATCCTACAGCAAGAATGGAATTTGTTCCCCCCAAAATACTGTACATACAAGGCTTCTTTAAATTTGCAAGCCCTTTTAATAATAAGGGTGCCCCCAGATACCCCCCCCCCCCACATGAATGAGTATGAGAGACATCTACTCATTCACAGAAAAAAGAAAAATTGTAACCTATAAATAAATACACAAAAACATTTGACATGTCCTTAATTAATTGAATGAAAATACCCCAAAAGTGTCCCTTTTTGTAAATCCTTCATCTTTCATGATGCCTACCATTTGCTGTCTTGCAGAAAAAAAGACAACCCAGCACACACAACCAATTCTGATGGTTTAGTAACCAAATGACAGGTTCCTGAGTGGGGCAGGGATAGTGGTGACCATGTCCATATTTGGGCAGTGATGTCACTGCTATCCCTCCCCCTTTGCTTAAAAGCAGCAGGGAATCTCCATGAGATCTGTGGTTCCTAGGGTTACAATGGGTCCTTTATTAGGAACCAATGACAGCAGAAAGCGGTCATATATAGAAGCAGTAGAAATACTTCAATTTACTGTATGAATTTCAGCTCCTGCTGAACAGGGGGCAAAATAGGCTAATGTTCAGAGGTTCATCTAAATGTACAAATATCTAGAGTAATATTTGTCACCACTATCCCATCTATCATTGGTTGCTTAGGAAGCAGCAGCTGCTTGCACCCACTGCGTCCTTACCAAACATTAACATCAATCAGCCCATTTACGTACATGGCTGGGAATGCCCAGATACGTAAGCAGTTGGGCAAGGAATGGAGCATTACTTCATTGCTTAAATATTTAGTTTTTCTTAAAAAAAAAAAAGAACCCAGGAGAGAAATGTCATTCACCAGAAATGTAAAGCTCCTTTTTCCTTTGTCCGTGAGATAAAATCATTGGTAATATTAAAAAAGGTTTTGACAAACGCAGTGTGTCAAGACATTTCAACCTGAAGCATAATTGTGATCCTAGTCTCCTTACGTTTTATAGGATAGATAAATTTAGACAACACTGGAGAGGAACCATTATGATTACCAAAATATAAAAAAAAGAGACATATTGGATTTATGAAATTAATTCCTTGAAATCTAATGGCTTAAATATAGATATTGATTTGAATTGTTTTCTTACACATTTTAAATTTTAATACAATATTTTGAGTTGTATAGTTTGTGGTTGGAGTTCCCCTTTGAAGTATGTACTGGCCCTTTAAATGATTTGAGGTGTAGAAATTGCATCTATGAATCAGAACTATGTGTTCTCAGCAAGAGTCTGGTTTTGAGGTTATCTTATTTAGTTATACATCACCCTCTCCCTCTTTCCAATTATTATATTTTATGTTTATTTTATTGAGCTGTATACCATATTTCATTTGTCCATGTATTTGAAATATTGGTGGTGGTCCGTCATCATGTGAAATGTGCGGAGCATGATTCTGAATTGGTGACATCTGAACACCGCTAATGCAGTGCATATATAATGAGAGTGGGATGTCTCACATCCATCTGCTCCGTGAGGACGTTGATGATGAAACACGTAGGGTGGAACCTGTGGATGTGACGTCATTATGTTCCCGAGCTGTCAGTGTCTGCGCATGCGGGACAAGGCTGGGTTCGTTGCACTGATATCATGCTTTGTTTGCTGGTGTCGGCTGGGACACCATTATGTGTAATTGCAATGAGTTTTAATAAATAAGAAGATTTTAAACGTACTGCACAATTAGTTTTCTGTTCTTTTATATCTGAGGAAGAGGTGTTTATTAAAAAAAGTGGATCTATTTTGCCGAGTATTCCCTACAGAATATTGCTCCTTGAATATACGGATACTAGCTTCAGTGCTGTTTCTCCCAGAGCAGATTTTTGATCAGCATATTGCTCTGGTGAGTTAATTTAATTTATTTGGTGGTGGATTGGCACACGGTGAAATTTGTTGGACACTAACAAGTTTTTCTTCACTGCAGCACAATATTGTTATTTGGACTTTATATTTTATATGTAATATTTTTGGTCATGAATTATATTTGATTCACATTGTAGTTAAAGCGCAACCTGTTGGTCCACTATTATATGCACCTTTTTTAAGGATAGGTTTGCAGCTGTGATCTTTTTATGTTTTTCTTTTTTCACTTTATTGTTATATGTTTTTTTGTGGCGCTATTCAAAAATATTCCTTTATCTGTCATAATTGTCACAAACAGGTTCGACTTACAGTACAAACTGTACATACAAGTCTGATTCTGTCCATCTCCATTTCATGGGGTTCTGTGATTAGTAGTTTACAAAAGAAAGATTGCTTTGCTATTCAACTTACAGGAAGAGACAACATGGCTGATTTAATAAAGGTGAATGGGCTGTTCATTTTACAAGGGAAATTGCACTTTGTTTTCTCAGAGATTAGAGAATAGTTAAATTTCACTTTGCAAATACCCAATCACTTGCAAGAAAAAAACTAATTTATGCACATGATTGAGTGACAGAAGTCAGTAGAGCTTTGCTTCATTCTCTATGTTCTGGGGAAAGTTCCCTTAATAAATCAACCTCAATGACATTGCATTTCTGGCAAGATCAACAGGCATTTTCTTTACTTACTAAAATAGTTCTTAACCTGAAAAAAAAAGAAAAGATAGACAGCCACCACATCTAAGCTGCAATATATTAGGTTTTTATGATTTTGGGTTTAGATAAGGTTTAAAGTTTTAAATCTACTGACTCCTATTTCAAGGGGAATTTTAATGGACATTATAGACGGTTTAATGAAATGCGCTGTTTCTTGTGACTGGAAAGTAATTATAGAATTATCCTTGGACAAGGTGTTGAAATCAGTGATGCATTGCTCAATTATACTATCTTGCATTTGTGAAGCATTGTGAAACAGATGATTCAAGTTTTTTACTATTTTATTGAGGTCATAGTTTTGTAATGTGACGCATTTGACAAATACTTGTAAATCTACATACAGTTCAAGAAATTCAGTTTCATGATCATGGATAGAGATGAGCGAATCGAAGTATCCGAAGTGGAATTCGAGTCGAATATCGGAAAAATTTCGATTCGTGCCGAATCCGAAAAACAGCCTAATTCGGACGCGCGAATCGAAATTTTTCCGAAAATGGCGGCTGACATGTGCGGCGACGGAGCGGGGATGTCGGGGAAGGCGCGCAGACAAGGCGCGCTGCCCCATAATGCATTCCTCAACGACATGTGATCGCATCAGCCAATCAGCAGCCAGCCAGCCAGCACTGTGTAATGGTCGAGGTATATATAGCGGCCATTTTGGAAATCTTCATTTGCCTGCAGTCATTGAACAGAGGCAGACCGCTCTGTACTAGGGACAGGGACAGAGTTAGGGCCACAGAAACGAGAATTGGGGACAGAGAGAAGTTACTTAGGGACAGAGAACCATTACTCAGGGACACAGACTTGTTAATGAGGGCCACAGAATCGTTATTTAGGGACAAAGAAACGCTAGTTAGGGCCACAGAATTCATACTCAGGGACAGACAGAATTGTTACTCAGTGCCAGAGAATTGTTACTTAGGGCCACAGAAACGTTATTAGGGCCACAGAATTTTTACTCAGGGACAGACAGAATTGTTACTGAGTGCCAGAGAATTGTTACTCAGGGACAGACAGAATTGTTACTGAGTGCCAGAGAATTCTTACTCAGGGCCACAGAATTCATTCTCAGGGACAGACAGAATTGTTACTCAGGGACAGACAGAATTGTTACTGAGTGCCAGAGAATTGTTACTCAGGGACAGACAGAATTGTTACTGAGTGCCAGAGAATTGTTACTCAGGGACAGACAGAATTGTTACTGAGTGCCAGAGAATTGTTACTCAGGGACAGACAGAATTGTTACTGAGTGCCAGAGAATTGTTACTCAGGGACAGACAGAATTGTTACTGAGTGCCAGAGAATTGTTACTCGCACAGACACCAAATTGTTACTTGCACAGACACAGAATTGTTACTCGCACAGACACAGAATTGTTACTCAGGGCCACAGAATTCATACTCAGGGACAGACAGAATTGTTACTGAGTGCCAGAGAATTGTTACTCAGGGACAGACAGAATTGTTACTGAGTGCCAGAGAATTGTTACTCAGGGACAGACAGAATTGTTACTGAGTGCCAGAGAATTGTTACTCGCACAGACACAAAATTGTTACTTGCACAGACACAGAATTGTTACTCGCACAGACACAGAATTGTTACTCAGGGCCACAGAATTCATACTCAGGGACAGACAGAATTGTTACTGAGTGCCAGAGAATTGTTACTCAGGGACAGACAGAATTGTTACTGAGTGCCAGAGAATTGTTACTCAGGGACAGACAGAATTGTTACTGAGTGCCAGAGAATTGTTACTCAGGGACAGACAGAATTGTTACTGAGTGCCAGAGAATTGTTACTCAGGGACAGACAGAATTGTTACTGAGTGCCAGAGAATTGTTACTCGCACAGACACAAAATTGTTACTTGCACAGACACAGAATTGTTACTCGCACAGACACAGAATTGTTACTCAGGGCCACAGAATTCATACTCAGGGATAGACAGAATTGTTACTGAGTGCCAGAGAATTGTTACTCAGGGACAGACAGAATTGTTACTGAGTGCCAGAGAATTGTTACTCAGGGACAGACAGAATTGTTACTGAGTGCCAGAGAATTGTTACTCGCACAGACACAAAATTGTTACTTGCACAGACACAGAATTGTTACTCGCGCAGACACAGAATTGTTACTCAGGGCCACAGAATTCATACTCAGGGACAGACAGAATTGTTACTGAGTGCCAGAGAATTGTTACTCAGGGACAGACAGAATTGTTACTGAGTGCCAGAGAATTGTTACTCAGGGACAGACAGAATTGTTACTGAGTGCCAGAGAATTGTTACTCGCACAGACACAAAATTGTTACTTGCACAGACACAGAATTGTTACTCGCACAGACACAGAATTGTTACTCAGGGCCACAGAATTCATACTCAGGGACAGACAGAATTGTTACTGAGTGCCAGAGAATTGTTACTCAGGGACAGACAGAATTGTTACTGAGTGCCAGAGAATTGTTACTCAGGGACAGACAGAATTGTTACTGAGTGCCAGAGAATTGTTACTCAGGGACAGACAGAATTGTTACTGAGTGCCAGAGAATTGTTACTCAGGGACAGACAGAATTGTTACTGAGTGCCAGAGAATTGTTACTCGCACAGACACAAAATTGTTACTTGCACAGACACAGAATTGTTACTCGCACAGACACAGAATTGTTACTCAGGGCCACAGAATTCATACTCAGGGATAGACAGAATTGTTACTGAGTGCCAGAGAATTGTTACTCAGGGACAGACAGAATTGTTACTGAGTGCCAGAGAATTGTTACTCAGGGACAGACAGAATTGTTACTGAGTGCCAGAGAATTGTTACTCGCACAGACACAAAATTGTTACTTGCACAGACACAGAATTGTTACTCGCACAGACACAGAATTGTTACTCAGGGCCACAGAATTCATACTCAGGGACAGACAGAATTGTTACTGAGTGCCAGAGAATTGTTACTCAGGGACAGACAGAATTGTTACTGAGTGCCAGAGAATTGTTACTCAGGGACAGACAGAATTGTTACTGAGTGCCAGAGAATTGTTACTCGCACAGACACAAAATTGTTACTTGCACAGACACAGAATTGTTACTCGCACAGACACAGAATTGTTACTCAGGGCCACAGAATTCATACTCAGGGACAGACAGAATTGTTACTGAGTGCCAGAGAATTGTTACTCAGGGACAGACAGAATTGTTACTGAGTGCCAGAGAATTGTTACTCAGGGACAGACAGAATTGTTACTGAGTGCCAGAGAATTGTTACTCAGGGACAGACAGAATTGTTACTGAGTGCCAGAGAATTGTTACTCAGGGACAGACAGAATTGTTACTGAGTGCCAGAGAATTGTTACTCGCACAGACACAAAATTGTTACTTGCACAGACACAGAATTGTTACTCGCACAGACACAGAATTGTTACTCAGGGCCACAGAATTCATACTCAGGGATAGACAGAATTGTTACTGAGTGCCAGAGAATTGTTACTCAGGGACAGACAGAATTGTTACTGAGTGCCAGAGAATTGTTACTCAGGGACAGACAGAATTGTTACTGAGTGCCAGAGAATTGTTACTCGCACAGACACAAAATTGTTACTTGCACAGACACAGAATTGTTACTCGCACAGACACAGAATTGTTACTCAGGGCCACAGAATTCATACTCAGGGACAGACAGAATTGTTACTGAGTGCCAGAGAATTGTTACTTAGGGACAGACAGAATTGTTACTGAGTGCCAGAGAATTGTTACTCAGGGACAGACAGAATTGTTACTGAGTGCCAGAGAATTGTTACTCGCACAGACACAAAATTGTTACTTGCACAGACACAGAATTGTTACTCGCACAGACACAGAATTGTTACTCAGGGCCACAGAATTCATACTCAGGGACAGACAGAATTGTTACTGAGTGCCAGAGAATTGTTACTCAGGGACAGACAGAATTGTTACTGAGTGCCAGAGAATTGTTACTCAGGGACAGACAGAATTGTTACTGAGTGCCAGAGAATTGTTACTCAGGGACAGACAGAATTGTTACTGAGTGCCAGAGAATTGTTACTCAGGGACAGACAGAATTGTTACTGAGTGCCAGAGAATTGTTACTCGCACAGACACAAAATTGTTACTTGCACAGACACAGAATTGTTACTCGCACAGACACAGAATTGTTACTCAGGGCCACAGAATTCATACTCAGGGACAGACAGAATTGTTACTGAGTGCCAGAGAATTGTTACTCAGGGACAGACAGAATTGTTACTGAGTGCCAGAGAATTGTTACTCGCACAGACACAAAATTGTTACTTGCACAGACACAGAATTGTTACTCGCACAGACACAGAATTGTTACTCAGGGCCACAGAATTCATACTCAGGGACAGACAGAATTGTTACTGAGTGCCAGAGAATTGTTACTCAGGGACAGACAGAATTGTTACTGAGTGCCAGAGAATTGTTACTCAGGGACAGACAGAATTGTTACTGAGTGCCAGAGAATTGTTACTCGCACAGACACAAAATTGTTACTTGCACAGACACAGAATTGTTACTCGCACAGACACAGAATTGTTACTCGCACAGACACAGAATTGTTACTCAGGGCCACAGAATTCATACTCAGGGACAGACAGAATTGTTACTGAGTGCCAGAGAATTGTTACTCAGGGACACCTAATCGTTGAATTAAATAGTATGTCAGACAACATGCAGAGGAGTGGCAGAGGAGGCAATGTTTTAGGAGCGAGCAGACGTGGCAGCAGAGGAAGGGGTCGAGGCAGCAGTATTCGCAGCCAGAGGCCAGTGCTCCCGGTGTCATCCAGCGGTCGTGTCTCCACCGACAACCCTGCCGTCATTGATTGGTTGGCTCGGTCGTCTTCCTCTTCCCAGGTCACCTCTGACACCTACAGCCAACGGTCGGTGGGTACGTCAGACACAACCGTTAGTTGGCATGGCCCGGGACCAAGCCCACTGAAATCACGTGTCCTCTACCTGCCCCTGTCCTTTGCTGTTCCCTCACCAAGCGAAGTATCGCATGCTGTGGGCTCAGCCCCACTGTACAGTGAGGAAGAGCTAACAGAGGGCGGTCAGGAACGGGGGGAGACATCGGCCTTTTCAGCAGCCAAGCGAACAAGTACTGGCGAGGAGAGTGGCTCGGTAGCCGGTCTAGAGACAGGTCTGTCTCCTGACCCAGACGCAGCCGAGGGGGCTAGTAGTGAGGCGGAGACCCTACTTGATGATGAGGAGGTTGATCGCACTTGGCAGCCTCGTCGTCATCAGGCAATTTCTTCCGCATCATCAGGAGAAGAGGGTGGCAGCTTGGCAGCGAGCAAAACAGTCGGTGGGTTGCCCAGGAGACAGCAGCAGGGTCGCATCAGTGTCAGTGGAGCCAAACGTCCACGGAGTAGAGCACCAGCTCCACTGCAGCCTACCACCACGGCCAGTAGTGGTGCCGGTGCGCAGGGAGGAAGTAGCAGTCAGCCAGTGAAGAGTAGCGGGGGCAAAGTTTCCTACTCGGTGGTGTGGCAATTTTTCCTCAAGCCGCCCGAGGAAGTAAACGTAGCCGTATGTCGACTATGTGGCCAGAAATGCAAGCGTGGCCAGGGGGCCCATGTTGGGACTACAGCGTTGCGTCAGCATATGCAGCGTCACCATTCGGTGGCCTGGGAAAACCGTGATAAACATACGGCGGTTCTGCCTGCCCCAGCCCCCGCTCCATCACCCGCTCCGTTACTTGCTCCGTCACCCGACGTCGTCAATCGCCCTCTATCAGCCAGTCAAGGCTCCAACACCTCTGCTGAGGGGAGTTGTCGCTCATTGGCATCTTCCGCTCGTTCAGATGCTCCTTCTCCTGCTACTCCTCTTCTCGGATTCCGTCAACAGTCTTTCTTGGAATCCGTATCCAAGAGACAACAGTTTGCGAGCACGCACCCGACGGTGCAAAAGCTGAACGTCCTCCTGTCCAAGTTGCTGGTGCTGCAGTCCCTCCCTTTCCAACTGGTGGACTCAGCACCTTTCCGAGAAATGATGGCTTGTGCCGCGCCGCGGTGGAGAGTGCCAAGCCGTCATTTCTTTGCCCAAAAGGCAGTGCCAGCCCTGCATTCACATGTAGAAGAGATGGTGGGCCAGTCTTTGAGCATGTCGGTCTCTGCCAAAGTGCACGGCAGCGCCGACGTGTGGAGCTGTAACTACGGTCAGGGACAGTACATGTCATTTACGGCCCACTGGGTGAACGTGGTGCCGGCACAGCCGCACCAGCAACTTGGACAGGTCACGACGCTTTTGCCTCCACGTTTGCACGTCCTTGGTCCAGCAAGCATGTCCGCCTCTACCACCTCTTTTTCCGCCGTGTCCTCAGCCGCCACCCCCGTGCCAAGTCCCATTACCCGACCGGCATATCACATGTGCAGGGCGCAACGGTGTCACGCTGTGCTGCACCTGGTATGCCTTGGCGAACGTAGTCACACAGGGGAGGAACTGCTGAGTGTAATGAACAGAGAAATCGACAGATGGCTGTCTCCGCGCAAACTAAAAATCGGAACCATGTTGACTGACAACGGAAAGAACATGGTGTCTGCTCTGCGTCAAGGAAGGTTGTGCCATGCGCCATGCATGGCTCACGTGTTCAATCTGGTTGTCAAGCGGTTCCTAAAATCCACCATCCCACTGCAAGACATCCTTAAAATGTCACGTAAACTGTGCATGCATTTCAGCCATTCCTACACCGCAAAGAACACCCTCATTGAGCTGCAGCGGCAGAACGGAATTCCACAGCATCGCCTGATCTGCGACGTTGCAACAAGGTGGAATTCAACCCTACACATGTTAGACCGCCTTTACGAGCAGCGAAAGGCCATCACCGATTTCCTGATGTTACAAGCGGATAAAGGTACTCCCCTGTGTAACTTAGATGTCAGCCATTGGCAGCTCATGCGTGACACCTGCCGCTTGCTCAGGCCCTTTGAGGAGGCCACGCTATTCGTGAGTCGGCAGGACTATGGGATGAACGACGTCATTCCTCTGTTGCACGTCCTGGAACAAATGCTGTTAACAATGGCTGGTCAGGGTGCGGTAGACGTGGCGCACAGATCTCAACGCCACATGACCCCTGTGGGGGCAGGACAGGAAGAAGAGGAGGAGGTAGAGGAGGACATTTGTGCTCAGGAATTATTGAGTGAAATGGGTGGTTTTTCCACTCAGCGGACAGGAGTGGAGGAGCAGGAGCATCTGGTAGAGGAGGAGGAGGAGGAGACAGAGGACCCAGACGCACCGTGGCAGTATGCTGTGGAGATGGAGGCAGGGAGTCCCTCGCATTCCTTGGCACAAATGGCCCATAGCATGCTCGGTTGCTTGCGTAGCGACAGCCGAATAATAACCATCAGACAGAGGGATGACTTTTGGCTGTCCACCTTGTTGGACCCTCGCTACCGGTCCAAAATGGTGGCCTTTTTCACACCTGCTGAGAGGGAGGCCAAAATTACGTACTATAAAAACCACCTATGTAGTCAGTTGGTCTCTGCCTTTGTGCGCCAACGTCCATCCTCAGACACTGTGGGCCCTGTGCGCTCGCGTTCCACTGGCATGGCAGCAGGGGAGGGGTGGGGTGGTAGGAGCAGTGGCAGCTCCACCAGCAGTGGCTGCCTCAGTCTGCAGTCGATGATGAGTAGCTTTCTTCACCAGCGCAGTGAGGAAACTACTAACCAGCCGCAGCAGCAGCAGCAGCATCAGGTGGACCTGGAGCAGGAGCTCAAACAACAGGCTTGGGCCTACTTGGACAGCACCCTGCCAACCGAGGTAGACAATCCCCTTGACTACTGGGCAACGAAACTTGACCTTTGGCCCCAACTAGCTGAATTTGCCCTTGAAAGGCTGTCATGCCCGGCCAGTAGCGTGGCATCGGAGCGCGTGTTTAGTGCGGCAGGAGGTATTGTAACTCCGCGGAGGACACGACTGTCCACCCAAAGTGTGGAGAGACTCACGTTTGTGAAAATGAATCAGGCGTGGATTAGTCTGGATTTCAAACCACCAGTTCCTGACACAACTGACTAAATCCGCCATGAATCATGCCTCAAACATGTGCCACTTTCAGGTCTCCTCACACTGCTGGTGTGTTTAATTTTTTGACATAGGGTGCTGGCAGATTACGGGCCTCCTATAGCTGCTGCCAGGCCCCTAATCTGCCATAGGCCCCTATATACCGCCTCCTCATGCTGCTGCTAGGTCCAGAGTCTCTCATGGGTCCCTGTACGGCCTCCCATTGCTGCTGTCTCCATCGCCACACTCTGCTGCCATGTGCCACTTTCAGGTCTCTTCACACTGCTGGTGTGTTTAATTTTTTGACATAGGGTGCAGGCAGATTACGGGCCTCACATAGCTGCTGCCAGGCCCCTAATCTGCCATGGGCCCCTATATACCGCCTCCTCATGCTGCTGCCAAGTCTAGAGTCTCTCATGGGTCCCTGTACGGCCTCCCATTGCTGCTGTCTCCATCGCCACACTCTGCTGCCATGTGCCACTTTCAGGTCTCTTCACACTGCTGGTGTGTTTAATTTTTTGACATAGGGTGCAGGCAGATTACGGGCCTCACATAGCTGCTGCCAGGCCCCTAATCTGCCATGGGCCCCTATATACCGCCTCCTCATGCTGCTGCCAAGTCCAGAGTCTCTCATGGGTCCCTGTACGGCCTCCCATTGCTGCTGTCTCCATCGCCACACTCTGCCATGTGCCACTTTCAGGTCTCTTCACACTGCTGGTGTGTTTAATTTTTTGACATAGGGTGCAGGCAGATTACGGGCCTCACATAGCTGCTGCCAGGCCCCTAATCTGCCATGGGCCCCTATATACCGCCTCCTCATGCTGCTGCCAAGTCTAGAGTCTGTCATGGGTCCCTGTACGGCCTCCCATTGCTGCTGTCTCCATCGCCACACTCTGCCATGTGCCACTTTCAGGTCTCTTCACACTGCTGGTGTGTTTAATTTTTTGACATAGGGTGCAGGCAGATTACGGGCCTCACATAGCTGCTGCCAGGCCCCTAATCTGCCATGGGCCCCTATATACCGCCTCCTCATGCTGCTGCCAAGTCCAGAGTCTCTCATGGGTCCCTGTACGGCCTCCCATTGCTGCTGTCTCCATCGCCACACTCTGCTGCCATGTGCCACTTTCAGGTCTCTTCACACTGCTGGTGTGTTAAATTTTTTGACATAGGGTGCAGGCAGATTACGGGCCTCACATAGCTGCTGCCAGGCCCCTAATCTGCCATGGGCCCCTATATACCGCCTCCTCATGCTGCTGCCAAGTCCAGAGTCTCTCATGGGTCCCTGTACGGCCTCCCATTGCTGCTGTCTCCATCGCCACACTCTGCCATGTGCCACTTTCAGGTCTCTTCACACTGCTGGTGTGTTTAATTTTTTGACATAGGGTGCAGGCAGATTACGGGCCTCACATAGCTGCTGCCAGGCCCCTAATCTGCCATGGGCCCCTATATACCGCCTCCTCATGCTGCTGCCAAGTCCAGAGTCTCTCATGGGTCCCTGTACGGCCTCCCATTGCTGCTGTCTCCATCGCCACACTCTGCTGCCATGTGCCACTTTCAGGTCTCTTCACACTGCTGGTGTGTTTAATTTTTTGACATAGGGTGCAGGCAGATTACGGGCCTCACATAGCTGCTGCCAGGCCCCTAATCTGCCATGGGCCCCTATATACCGCCTCCTCATGCTGCTGCCAAGTCTAGAGTCTGTCATGGGTCCCTGTACGGCCTCCCATTGCTGCTGTCTCCATCGCCACACTCTGCTGCCATGTGCCACTTTCAGGTCTCTTCACACTGCTGGTGTGTTAAATTTTTTGACATAGGGTGCAGGCAGATTACGGGCCTCACATAGCTGCTGCCAGGCCCCTAATCTGCCATGGGCCCCTATATACCGCCTCCTCATGCTGCTGCCAAGTCTAGAGTCTGTCATGGGTCCCTGTACGGCCTCCCATTGCTTCTGTCTCCATCGCCACACTCTGCTGCCATGTGCCACTTTCAGGTCTCTTCACACTGCTGGTGTGTTTAATTTTTTGACATAGGGTGCAGGCAGATTACGGGCCTCACATAGCTGCTGCCAGGCCCCTAATCTGCCATGGGCCCCTATATACCGCCTCCTCATGCTGCTGCCAAGTCCAGAGTCTGTCATGGGTCCCTGTACGGCCTCCCATTGCTGCTGTCTCCATCGCCACACTCTGCCATGTGCCACTTTCAGGTCTCTTCACACTGCTGGTGTGTTTAATTTTTTGACATAGGGTGCAGGCAGATTACGGGCCTCACATAGCTGCTGCCAGGCCCCTAATCTGCCATGGGCCCCTATATACCGCCTCCTCATGCTGCTGCCAAGTCCAGAGTCTCTCATGGGTCCCTGTACGGCCTCCCATTGCTGCTGTCTCCATCGCCACACTCTGCTGCCATGTGCCACTTTCAGGTCTCTTCACACTGCTGGTGTGTTAAATTTTTTGACATAGGGTGCAGGCAGATTACGGGCCTCACATAGCTGCTGCCAGGCCCCTAATCTGCCATGGGCCCCTATATACCGCCTCCTCATGCTGCTGCCAAGTCTAGAGTCTCTCATGGGTCCCTGTACGGCCTCCCATTGCTGCTGTCTCCATCGCCACACTCTGCTGCCATGTGCCACTTTCAGGTCTCTTCACACTGCTGGTGTGTTTAATTTTTTGACATAGGGTGCAGGCAGATTACGGGCCTCACATAGCTGCTGCCAGGCCCCTAATCTGCCATGGGCCCCTATATACCGCCTCCTCATGCTGCTGCCAAGTCCAGAGTCTCTCATGGGTCCCTGTACGGCCTCCCATTGCTGCTGTCTCCATCGCCACACTCTGCCATGTGCCACTTTCAGGTCTCTTCACACTGCTGGTGTGTTTAATTTTTTGACATAGGGTGCAGGCAGATTACGGGCCTCACATAGCTGCTGCCAGGCCCCTAATCTGCCATGGGCCCCTATATACCGCCTCCTCATGCTGCTGCCAAGTCTAGAGTCTGTCATGGGTCCCTGTACGGCCTCCCATTGCTGCTGTCTCCATCGCCACACTCTGCCATGTGCCACTTTCAGGTCTCTTCACACTGCTGGTGTGTTTAATTTTTTGACATAGGGTGCAGGCAGATTACGGGCCTCACATAGCTGCTGCCAGGCCCCTAATCTGCCATGGGCCCCTATTTACCGCCTCCTCATGCTGCTGCCAAGTCCAGAGTCTCTCATGGGTCCCTGTACGGCCTCCCATTGCTGCTGTCTCCATCGCCACACTCTGCTGCCATGTGCCACTTTCAGGTCTCTTCACACTGCTGGTGTGTTAAATTTTTTGACATAGGGTGCAGGCAGATTACGGGCCTCACATAGCTGCTGCCAGGCCCCTAATCTGCCATGGGCCCCTATATACCGCCTCCTCATGCTGCTGCCAAGTCCAGAGTCTCTCATGGGTCCCTGTACGGCCTCCCATTGCTGCTGTCTCCATCGCCACACTCTGCCATGTGCCACTTTCAGGTCTCTTCACACTGCTGGTGTGTTTAATTTTTTGACATAGGGTGCAGGCAGATTACGGGCCTCACATAGCTGCTGCCAGGCCCCTAATCTGCCATGGGCCCCTATATACCGCCTCCTCATGCTGCTGCCAAGTCCAGAGTCTCTCATGGGTCCCTGTACGGCCTCCCATTGCTGCTGTCTCCATCGCCACACTCTGCTGCCATGTGCCACTTTCAGGTCTCTTCACACTGCTGGTGTGTTTAATTTTTTGACATAGGGTGCAGGCAGATTACGGGCCTCACATAGCTGCTGCCAGGCCCCTAATCTGCCATGGGCCCCTATATACCGCCTCCTCATGCTGCTGCCAAGTCTAGAGTCTGTCATGGGTCCCTGTACGGCCTCCCATTGCTGCTGTCTCCATCGCCACACTCTGCTGCCATGTGCCACTTTCAGGTCTCTTCACACTGCTGGTGTGTTAAATTTTTTGACATAGGGTGCAGGCAGATTACGGGCCTCACATAGCTGCTGCCAGGCCCCTAATCTGCCATGGGCCCCTATATACCGCCTCCTCATGCTGCTGCCAAGTCTAGAGTCTGTCATGGGTCCCTGTACGGCCTCCCATTGCTTCTGTCTCCATCGCCACACTCTGCTGCCATGTGCCACTTTCAGGTCTCTTCACACTGCTGGTGTGTTTAATTTTTTGACATAGGGTGCAGGCAGATTACGGGCCTCACATAGCTGCTGCCAGGCCCCTAATCTGCCATGGGCCCCTATATACCGCCTCCTCATGCTGCTGCCAAGTCCAGAGTCTGTCATGGGTCCCTGTACGGCCTCCCATTGCTGCTGTCTCCATCGCCACACTCTGCCATGTGCCACTTTCAGGTCTCTTCACACTGCTGGTGTGTTTAATTTTTTGACATAGGGTGCAGGCAGATTACGGGCCTCACATAGCTGCTGCCAGGCCCCTAATCTGCCATGGGCCCCTATATACCGCCTCCTCATGCTGCTGCCAAGTCCAGAGTCTCTCATGGGTCCCTGTACGGCCTCCCATTGCTGCTGTCTCCATCGCCACACTCTGCTGCCATGTGCCACTTTCAGGTCTCTTCACACTGCTGGTGTGTTAAATTTTTTGACATAGGGTGCAGGCAGATTACGGGCCTCACATAGCTGCTGCCAGGCCCCTAATCTGCCATGGGCCCCTATATACCGCCTCCTCATGCTGCTGCCAAGTCTAGAGTCTCTCATGGGTCCCTGTACGGCCTCCCATTGCTGCTGTCTCCATCGCCACACTCTGCTGCCATGTGCCACTTTCAGGTCTCTTCACACTGCTGGTGTGTTTAATATTTTGACATAGGGTGCAGGCAGATTACGGGCCTCACATAGCTGCTGCCAGGCCCCTAATCTGCCATGGGCCCCTATATACCGCCTCCTCATGCTGCTGCCAAGTCCAGAGTCTCTCATGGGTCCCTGTACGGCCTCCCATTGCTGCTGTCTCCATCGCCACACTCTGCCATGTGCCACTTTCAGGTCTCTTCACACTGCTGGTGTGTTTAATTTTTTGACATAGGGTGCAGGCAGATTACGGGCCTCACATAGCTGCTGCCAGGCCCCTAATCTGCCATGGGCCCCTATATACCGCCTCCTCATGCTGCTGCCAAGTCTAGAGTCTGTCATGGGTCCCTGTACGGCCTCCCATTGCTGCTGTCTCCATCGCCACACTCTGCCATGTGCCACTTTCAGGTCTCTTCACACTGCTGGTGTGTTTAATTTTTTGACATAGGGTGCAGGCAGATTACGGGCCTCACATAGCTGCTGCCAGGCCCCTAATCTGCCATGGGCCCCTATATACCGCCTCCTCATGCTGCTGCCAAGTCCAGAGTCTCTCATGGGTCCCTGTACGGCCTCCCATTGCTGCTGTCTCCATCGCCACACTCTGCTGCCATGTGCCACTTTCAGGTCTCTTCACACTGCTGGTGTGTTAAATTTTTTGACATAGGGTGCAGGCAGATTACGGGCCTCACATAGCTGCTGCCAGGCCCCTAATCTGCCATGGGCCCCTATATACCGCCTCCTCATGCTGCTGCCAAGTCCAGAGTCTCTCATGGGTCCCTGTACGGCCTCCCATTGCTGCTGTCTCCATCGCCACACTCTGCCATGTGCCACTTTCAGGTCTCTTCACACTGCTGGTGTGTTTAATTTTTTGACATAGGGTGCAGGCAGATTACGGGCCTCACATAGCTGCTGCCAGGCCCCTAATCTGCCATGGGCCCCTATATACCGCCTCCTCATGCTGCTGCCAAGTCCAGAGTCTCTCATGGGTCCCTGTACGGCCTCCCATTGCTGCTGTCTCCATCGCCACACTCTGCTGCCATGTGCCACTTTCAGGTCTCTTCACACTGCTGGTGTGTTTAATTTTTTGACATAGGGTGCAGGCAGATTACGGGCCTCACATAGCTGCTGCCAGGCCCCTAATCTGCCATGGGCCCCTATATACCGCCTCCTCATGCTGCTGCCAAGTCTAGAGTCTGTCATGGGTCCCTGTACGGCCTCCCATTGCTGCTGTCTCCATCGCCACACTCTGCCATGTGCCACTTTCAGGTCTCTTCACACTGCTGGTGTGTTTAATTTTTTGACATAGGGTGCAGGCAGATTACGGGCCTCACATAGCTGCTGCCAGGCCCCTAATCTGCCATGGGCCCCTATATACCGCCTCCTCATGCTGCTGCCAAGTCTAGAGTCTGTCATGGGTCCCTGTACGGCCTCCCATTGCTGCTGTCTCCATCGCCACACTCTGCCATGTGCCACTTTCAGGTCTCTTCACACTGCTGGTGTGTTTAATTTTTTGACATAGGGTGCAGGCAGATTACGGGCCTCACATAGCTGCTGCCAGGCCCCTA
This sequence comes from Staurois parvus, assembly GCF_062004578.1. Classification (NCBI taxonomy): domain Eukaryota; kingdom Metazoa; phylum Chordata; class Amphibia; order Anura; family Ranidae; genus Staurois; species Staurois parvus. Next base: position 1,599,191 of record NW_028317966.1, on the reverse strand, counting down.
ATCTGCCATGGGCCCCTATATACCGCCTCCTCATGCTGCTGCCAAGTCCAGAGTCTCTCATGGATCCCTGTACGGCCTCCCATTGCTGCTGTCTCCATCGCCACACTCTGCTGCCATGTGCCACTTTCAGGTCTCTTCACACTGCTGGTGTGTTAAATTTTTTGACATAGGGTGCAGGCAGATTACGGGCCTCACATAGCTGCTGCCAGGCCCCTAATCTGCCATGGGCCCCTATATACCGCCTCCTCATGCTGCTGCCAAGTCCAGAGTCTGTCATGGGTCCCTGTACGGCCTCCCATTGCTGCTGTCTCCATCGCCACACTCTGCTGCCATGTGCCACTTTCAGGTCTCTTCACACTGCTGGTGTGTTAAATTTTTTGACATAGGGTGCAGGCAGATTACGGGCCTCACATAGCTGCTGCCAGGCCCCTAATCTGCCATGGGCCCCTATATACCGCCTCCTCATGCTGCTGCCAAGTCCAGAGTCTCTCATGGGTCCCTGTACGGCCTCCCATTGCTGCTGTCTCCATCGCCACACTCTGCTGCCATGTGCCACTTTCAGGTCTCTTCACACTGCTGGTGTGTTTAATTTTTTGACATAGGGTGCAGGCAGATTACGGGCCTCACATAGCTGCTGCCAGGCCCCTAATCTGCCATGGGCCCCTATATACCGCCTCCTCATGCTGCTGCCAAGTCCAGAGTCTGTCATGGGTCCCTGTACGGCCTCCCATTGCTGCTGTCTCCATCGCCACACTCTGCTGCCATGTGCCACTTTCAGGTCTCTTCACACTGCTGGTGTGTTAAATTTTTTGACATAGGGTGCAGGCAGATTACGGGCCTCACATAGCTGCTGCCAGGCCCCTAATCTGCCATGGGCCCCTATATACCGCCTCCTCATGCTGCTGCCAAGTCTAGAGTCTCTCATGGGTCCCTGTACGGCCTCCCATTGCTGCTGTCTCCATCGCCACACTCTGCCATGTGCCACTTTCAGGTCTCTTCACACTGCTGGTGTGTTTAATTTTTTGACATAGGGTGCAGGCAGATTACGGGCCTCACATAGCTGCTGCCAGGCCCCTAATCTGCCATGGGCCCCTATATACCGCCTCCTCATGCTGCTGCCAAGTCCAGAGTCTCTCATGGGTCCCTGTACGGCCTCCCATTGCTGCTGTCTCCATCGCCACACTCTGCTGCCATGTGCCACTTTCAGGTCTCTTCACACTGCTGGTGTGTTTAATTTTTTGACATAGGGTGCAGGCAGATTACGGGCCTCACATAGCTGCTGCCAGGCCCCTAATCTGCCATGGGCCCCTATATACCGCCTCCTCATGCTGCTGCCAAGTCCAGAGTCTGTCATGGGTCCCTGTACGGCCTCCCATTGCTGCTGTCTCCATCGCCACACTCTGCTGCCATGTGCCACTTTCAGGTCTCTTCACACTGCTGGTGTGTTAAATTTTTTGACATAGGGTGCAGGCAGATTACGGGCCTCACATAGCTGCTGCCAGGCCCCTAATCTGCCATGGGCCCCTATATACCGCCTCCTCATGCTGCTGCCAAGTCTAGAGTCTCTCATGGGTCCCTGTACGGCCTCCCATTGCTGCTGTCTCCATCGCCACACTCTGCCATGTGCCACTTTCAGGTCTCTTCACACTGCTGGTGTGTTTAATTTTTTGACATAGGGTGCAGGCAGATTACGGGCCTCACATAGCTGCTGCCAGGCCCCTAATCTGCCATGGGCCCCTATATACCGCCTCCTCATGCTGCTGCCAAGTCTAGAGTCTGTCATGGGTCCCTGTACGGCCTCCCATTGCTGCTGTCTCCATCGCCACACTCTGCCATGTGCCACTTTCAGGTCTCTTCACACTGCTGGTGTGTTTAATTTTTTGACATAGGGTGCAGGCAGATTACGGGCCTCACATAGCTGCTGCCAGGCCCCTAATCTGCCATGGGCCCCTATATACCGCCTCCTCATGCTGCTGCCAAGTCCAGAGTCTCTCATGGGTCCCTGTACGGCCTCCCATTGCTGCTGTCTCCATCGCCACACTCTGCTGCCATGTGCCACTTTCAGGTCTCTTCACACTGCTGGTGTGTTAAATTTTTTGACATAGGGTGCTGGCAGATTACGGGCCTCCCATTGCTGCTGCCAGACATGTAATCTGCCATGGGCCCCCGTACCGACTCCTCATGCTGTGACGTTGCAACAAGGTGTAATTCAACCCTACATATGTTAGACCGCCTTTACGAACAGCTAAAGGCCATCACAGATTTCCTGATGTTAAAAGCGGATAAAGGTACTCCCTGTGTAACTTAGATGTCAGCCATTGTCAGCTCATGTGTGACACCTGCGCTTGCTCAGGCCCTTTGAGGAGGCCACGCTATTCGTGAGTCGGCAGGACTATGGGATGAATGAGGTCAAATCGGCCATGGGCCCCCGTACCGCCTGTTCACGCTGATGCTGGTCCCACAGTGTGACCTGGGTCCCTGTACGGCCTCCCATTGCTTCCACTCTGCCATGTGCCACTTTGAAATCTCCTCACACTCCTGCGGTTGTCCATTTTGTCATAGGTTGCTGGCAGATTACAGGCCTTCCATAGGTGCCACCAAGCCCCATATCGGCCATGGGCCCCCGTACCGCCTGGTCACGCTGCTGCTGGGCCCATAGTGTGACCTGGGTCCCTGTACCGCCTCCCATTGCTCCCACTCTGCCATGTGCCACTTTCAGGTCTCCTCACGCTCCTGCTGGTTTCCATTTTGTCATAGGTTGCTGTATGGCCTCCCATTGCTGCTGCCTCCACCGCCACACTGTGGCTCCAAACACTGGTTTTGGCCCCGTGACTGGCCAAAGGAGTGAAGTGTGCAGTGATTCTAAGATCGACGGCACTCATCTGCATGTCATACTGACAGACAGTATTATTTCTCTTCCCCAGCAGACTCCAAGGGCATTTAAATTAAAGGTACAGTGTTCTGCACTAATATTAAGTCTCTCTGAAGCCTAGAAACACCCTTTTTTAAGTTAAATTCACAGCGAATTTATTCGACTCGAATCGAATATTGTCCACGAATTCGCCGAATCAGTCGAATCGAATTTTTCATTTCTTCGCTCATCTCTAATCATGGACCTTTCCTGTGCTGAATTTTTTCATTGGACCTGAGTTTATTATTTAAAGGTTAAGGCTATATCTTCTTTGTAGTTTGCCTTTTTTAGGTTGAGAAGAGGAGAGTATTTGTGATATTCATTTGTATTGGACTAAAACATGTTTTGAACTGATGTCCACTTATGATGGGGTTTGAGAATCTGAAAACCTAAGTTTACTTAGAAAGATTAAGCACAAGGGACATTACGTTCCTTCAACGTGAAGTGTCCCTTTTACTAATCTTCACGTGTAATGAGGGTTAATAGAACCAAGAGAGCTGTAATAGGCACTTATCATATGTGCCTAATTATTCCCACCCTTTCCATCCAGCTCCTCTATTCAAAGAAGCAGGTATTATAGTTTCTATAAATGAAACACAGTCTATGAATCCAAGCAGAACAGTCCTGAGTTACATTAGAGTATATTTCAAGGAATCTTGGATTTTAAAATTACATGCAACCAGGAGCAGTGATTTTATCTCCCGGAAAAAGGAGCTTTACATTTCTGGTGAATGACATCTCTCTCCTGGGTTCTTTTTTTTTTTTAAGAAAAACTAAATATTTAAGCAATGAAGTAATGCTCCATTCCTTGCCCAACTGCTTACGTAGCTGGGCATTCCCGGTCATGTACGTAAATGGGCTGATTGATGTTAATGTTTGGTAAGGATGCAGTGGGTGCAAGCAGCTGCTGCTTCCTAAGCAACCAATGATAGATGGGATAGTGGTGACAATTATTACTCTAGATATTTGGACATTTAGATGAACCTCTGAACTCCTAGATTGTAAGCTCGAAAGAGCAGGGCCCTCGATCTCCTCATGTTTTACATTGTATTGGTATTGTTCTGTCACATGTTCTGTCCCCCTTTGTAATGTACAGCACTGAGCAAACCATTGGCGCTTTATAAATACTGTATAATAATAATAATTAACCTATTCTTCCCCCTGTTCAGCAGGAGCTGAAATTCATACAGTAAATTAGTATTTCTATTGCTTCTATGTATGACCGCTTTCTGCTGTCATTGGTTCCTAATAAAGGACCCATTGTAACCCTAGGAACCACAGATGCCATGGAAATTCCCTGCTGCTTTTAAGCAAAGGGGGAGGGATAGCAGTGACATCACTGCCCAAATATGGACATGGTCACCACTATCCCTGCCCCACTCAGGAACCTGTCATTTGGTTACTAAACCATCAGAATTGGTTGTGTGTGCTGGGTTGTCTTTTTTTCTGCAAGAGAGCAAATGGTAGGCATTATAAAAGATGAAGGATTTACAAAAAGGGACACTTTTGGGGTATTTTCATTCAATTAATTAAGGACATGTCAAATGTTTTTGTGTATTTATTTATAGGTTACAATTTTTCTTTTTTCTGTGAATGAGTAGATGTCTCTCATACTCATTCATGTAGGGGGAGGGGGGTGGTATTTGAGGGCACCCTTATTATTAAAAGGGCTTCCAAATTTAAAGAAGCCTTGTATGTACAGTATTTTGGGGGGAACAAATTCCATTCTTGCTGTAGGATGTGCTACAGCAAAAATTACATTTGCCAAGACAAGGAAGATGGCTTTTAAAAGCGATGTACATAAATCATACTTACCTAGGTGGATGCAGCATCAATTCTCACTAACTAAAGGATATATAGCATTTTGGGGACACAGACCATTTTGATTAGGTTTACGCTAGTTAGAGCATTTAGATTTTAATTTATCTTAAATTAGGGAAATGTTACTTTGAAGGTAATCCAGGGGATTAGCACAAAATGTTTCAGTCCACAATTGGAATTTTTGAAGCAACTGTTAAAAGTTCTGATATAGGGCCTAGGGCAGGAGTAGGCAACCTCTGAGAGGAGGAGATCTGCCTGAACAACATGAAAGAGGTCAATATTCACTGGGGTTCAGCACCATTTGACAGAAAAAAAAAATTAACTAGCAAGGCCTAACTAAATAGCAAGGAATGTAGAAAAATATAATAAAACAAATGTCACTGTAAAATTACAAATTTAGTCTACCTTAAAAATGGACAGTGTCAGTCAGTAGAACAGTGGATGATGTCAGTAGGTCAGAGGTTTTTGTCAGTCAGTAGAGCAGTGGATGGTGTCAGTCAGCAGGGCAGTGGATGGTGTCAGTAGGGCAGAAGTTTCTGTCAGTGGGGCAGTGGATGACGTTAGTAGTTTTTATTTTGAATTTTTTTTTTTTTTATATTTTTCATAATTTCTGTAGGAGCCCTATTGAAAGGGGAGCACTTGGGGGAGCGGCCAGGCAGTGAACAAAATAAGGAACAAGAACAGAAGGGGAAGCGGGGGAGGCATTTACTAGAACCGATCCCCTGGATTTTCCTCCTGCAGCAGCTGTACGCTGGTGGGAGGGCGAAGAGGAGATGCTAGCTTTCAGCTGCTCCAGGAGGACAATAAAGGGGATCATCGGGAAGGCAGGTATTTTAAAAATCTGCAAGCAAGTGGCTGGGTATCAGGATTTTTCTGCACCCCCAGTTACCCTGGTACACTAAGGCATCTGCCTAAGCACTTGCTGGGAATTCAGATTTTTAAAATACCTATCCATCTACACATTTGTGGAGACTTTAATATTGTCCCAGATAGCATGATGGATTCATCTGTTAAGGCAAAACGCCACTCCCCATGTCTTCAATCCTTCCTGGATGCCAACAAGCTATTTGACACGTGGAGGTGTTACCATGCCAGTGAAAGTGACTACACATATTTCTCTCCTTGTCATTCTTACTCTAGAATTGATTGAGAAAAAATAGATTTTACTTGACAAATGGTTATTGCAAAAAGTACATAAGTCTGAGATCCATACCATAATGTGGTCGGACCATGCCCCTATCTCAATATCGCTTACAGACACCCCCTCGCAACCAAATACCTTTGTATGGAGAGCCAACAACTTTTTATTGCATCATCCAGAGTATGCCTCAAAGCTCTTGAATTCTCTTTTGAAATTTTTGTTCAAAACTTAATCTCGGTCCCTGACCCCTTTGTGGTATGGAACTCTCACAAAGCATTTATTAGAGGTTTGTTAATTCAAACGGGAGCTAAAGAAAAAAGAAAGAAGTCACAATGCTTAGATCTCCTTCTAAACTCTATTAGAGTTATTGAAACCCAGAATAAAGCACAGCCCACCCAAGCTCTTAAATCAAAATTAACATTGTTGTGTCAAGAACTTTGATCTCTCCTATTGGACTCCTTTGAACATATGCAAAGTAAGCTGCAAGCCACCTTATATTCCACCTCTAATAAGGCAGCGAAAGCACTATCTCGTAAAAATAAAGCCCGTAGAATTAAATCCAGAATACAATTTCTTTATGACACTACTTCAAATACCAAAATCTTTAATCCTCAGCACATTGCAGAGGCCTTTAGCTCCTATTGAAGTTCACTATACAATATCAAATTGGATGATTCCATACACCAACCTCTCTGATCGAGATTAACACTTCCTTATGGGAAATGCAACTTAATTCTTTTAATGCCCCATTCACCCACCAAGAAATTATCTCCACAATTCGATCTCTCCCTATTGGCAAATCTCCGGGGCCTGATGGTCTGACAGCTGAATACTACAAACAATTACTCTCTAGTCTAACAACTCATCTGTGCTCCATTTACAACTTCTCCGCTTCCCCTTCATCTTTCCCCTCTGAAATGCTCCAAGCCCTCATAATCACACTACCGAAACCAGGCAAGGAACCTACATCCCTGCAAAATTTCAGACCAATCTTTTTACTGAACCTTGATTTGAAAATTTATGCTAAAGTAATAGCGACTAGATTGAATAATATTCTTCCTCATCTAATACATCGTGACCAATCCAGTTTCACCAAATTTTGTCAAACCTCGGATGCAACCAGACGATTGATAGATCTTATACTCGACGCCGGGGTCTCTTGAACACCTTCTCTGCTTCTATTTATTTAGAACCCTCCCCATTCCTATCCCACGTTCGTACTTCAAATCCTTACAAACCTTGTTAAAAATACATATGGCAGGGAAAGAAACCCCACTGCAGCACTTACAAAACATAGATCAGTAGGAGGCTCTGGATATATTAACTTTAATGATTACTATACAGCAACGATACTCTCACAACTTAGAGAATGGTTTAATACCTCATCTACTGCTACATTGTGGAGTGAAATAGAATCTACCTACATTCAAGGAGGGAATCTAAGTACATGGCTGCTGGGAATACCCATAGGGATTCGGATCTCACCCACTCTCCCCCCGCCTATTTTAGCAACGATCTCTGCATGGCGTATTCTCATTTGTGCTCCTTGTCCTTCCATGCAAGCAGTGATGCCTAATCTTCTTTTGCACATTTTAATACATCTTACCCCAGATATTCCTATATGCCACTTGTCCCCATGCGGCATAGCATACATTCAGGATTTTTTTTAACGACTCCTCCCTTAAATCATTCACATCTCTTCAACAAGAATTCCACCTACCTCCCCAATTACTTTTCACCTACCCTAGGATATGCCATTCCCTATCTAAACAATCCTACCTCTTTTACAAACTTCCTAAACCCGCTTGGAACTATATACCTTGCTCCACTATTACAACCAAAGGTATTTCACTTTTCTACAATATGTTAAACCAAAAGAAAGCATTTACTAAGGTTAAACCACTTCCCCAATGGGAGGATGATCTTGCCTACATTTACAGTATACTGAGCAACAATGGCTTCAAGCATTTCAATCAATTTACTGAGCCACTTGCTGCTCGACACTATAGGAATTAACACAAAAAATAGCCCTTGGATGGTATCTCACTCCCGTTAAAATGGCACGTTTTAATAACCACATATCCCCTTTGTGCTGGAGGAACTGCGGGAACCCTGGGAGCTTTATTCACATCTTTTGGCGTTGTCTGTTCCTAAACAACTTCTGGTCTACAGTTTTTCAAATTTTATCTGCTATTTCATGGTCCTCTGTGCCCCTAAATCCTGATTTAGCGTTACTGAATTTAAATATTGACAGTATTAACCCCCATGCTAAACACTCTGTCACCCACATTCTTTTGGCAGCTAGATTGAGTATCACTAGATCTTGGAAAACCCCTCATCCACCCACTGCGTTTGATGCTATCGCATTAGTTCACAGGCACTGTTCTTATGAACTTGTGATGGCCTCTAGCAAAAGTAAATGTAGAAAAGTACTTGCCCTATGGCAACCTTAGCTCAGATGGTACCAAACAAACCCCTCACTTTGGTAGAAAGTTCTTTAGCTGCTCTCTCTAAGCTTTGACATTTTAAATGTAAACATTACTGTGTCACTGGTCTTTTTATGATTTTTTTTCTCTCTGTTCTGTTTACCTTTTTTTTTTTTTTCTCTAATGTTATCACTGACTGTAGAATGTCTATCTACTGCATACGAGTATATCCTGTATTCTTATGTAAAAATTTCCAATAAAATTTTTTGAAATATAAAATACCTTTCCACGGTAGGGAAGGGGGGGAGAGGACAATGCTGGTGGGGGGGGAGTTCATTTGGCCAGCTCCTCCTCCTACTCTCTGTCCTGAGCCCTGCTGTCTTTTGCTTTCCACTGTGCACTGAGAATGTCAGCAGCAACGGAGGAGGCCAGAGGTCAATGCTATGGGGGAAAGGAGGGCAGAAGACATTCCTGGGGGGGGGAGAAGGGGGCCAGAGATCACTGCAATGGGGAAAAAGAGGACACTACTGATGGGGTGATAGGGCAGTAGAGGACACTGCTTTGGGGGTGGCCTGCGCATAGCAGTGTTGTCTGCAAATCACCCCCCAGTAGTGTCCTCTGCCCCCCCTTTCTCCCGTATCAGTGACCTCTGACACTTCCCCTCCAGCAATGTCCTCTGCCCCCTTTTCCCCATAGCAGTGACCTCTGGCCCCCTTCCCCCCCAGGAATGTCTTCTGCCCTCCTTCCCCCCATAGCATTGACCTCTGGCCTCTTCCGCTACTGCTGACATTCTCAGGGTACAGCGGAAAGCAAAAGACAGCAGGGCTCAGCACAGAGGGTGGGAGGAGGAGCTGGCCAAATGAACTTTTCTTATTAACCTGCAGGTGAATGGTTGCTAGGTCGGTCCTAGCAACCAATTACCAGCTTGTTAATATGAAAACTTAATTTGGCCAGCTCCTTCTCCCTCCCTCTGTCCTGACCCATACTGTCTTCCTCTCTCTGCTGTGCACTGAGAATGTCAGCAGCAGCGGAGGAGGCTGGGGGAAAGGGGGAACCTGTTCACGGTCTACCTGTCACCTACCCGTGGTCAACAGGTAGACCGTAATTGACGGGTTGCTGACCCCTGGCTTAGGGGGTGTCAAATAATGTTATAGTTTTCATCAAAAAGACAAAGGACCCTGTATGTGTATTATAAAGAAATTAAGAAAAATAGCCTACCAAGCGAGAGCAGCAAGTTAGATCAGGACTCTTGTTTACAAAAAGAACTGACACTTATATAGAGGGCAATAAGTCATGACTGCAGAGCAGAACAAAAAAGAACCAATAAATTTCTAGAGGAGATCAAATATTTGGGAAACAAGACCTTCTGTGTACAAAGAAAATAATTGACACTTTTTTCATAAAAAGTATATGATGTGGTTCATACAAAGAGAAGGAAGCAAATCAGGATTCCGGGACCATTCCTTTTTTTTTATATCAAAGGAATTTTGTAACCATTATCCCAATATGTAACCTATAAACACAAGCCATGTACAATGGTATACTGTAACAATAATTCATAGAGCCCTATAGCTACTTTTGGTGGATGTCTATCACCCTAACTCACCACCCAGCTCTGTGACCTTTCTATGTAGAAGTCTGTAATGGTGGCAAGGAGCCTGAAGAATACACAATAAAAACTTACTTATATTGATAACCGGTGGTAGTCTACCTATTGATTTTGCCAGAAATCTTGTGAGCTTTCCGTCAGCACACAAGGAGGTATTATGGAGATGAGGAAGAAGGGAAGGGAGAATCCATCATAAATGCACTGAGCAGACATCATGTGCTTAAGAAGACAAGTAAAGAAACAGTAAACCCAAATACTCCTGCGCTTAGGGATGGCCTCAGTATAGATTAGGACCACATCACGAATGTCCTGAAATATGCACGCCTTGCTGCCCTCAAAAGACCGGGGAAGTCCAATTGTACTGAATGGAGAAAAAAGCAAACAGGGGACGCACCAGCCAAGTGAATTACATTAACAAATGTATCTAATAAATTTCTGTCAGACATTTGGTCAGTTGGCTCTGAGGAAGAGGCAAGTCCTCGAAACGCGTTACCCTGTTGGAAGTCCACAGTCCTCATTGCTGACAGACAATTATGTGCCTTTGACTGTATTATCATTTTGTGAGTACAATACCTACTTTTATCATTTATTAAATACATTTTTAAGGTAATGCTCTAGGCCGGTGCGCCCTTTGTTTGCTTAAGAATCCAAAGCTGTGTTGTCATGTCAAAGAGGAAGATAAAAGCTTACTATATTGTCTGGATATTATAATGGTGGACCAGTAGAACAGACATTCAAAGACACAATGAACTAGAAAAACAGGCTATTATATATAATGAGCAATGCAGCACTACAGTATCTGCATATTTAAATTGGCAATAGATTGCACACTACAATATTATTTTGAGAGTGTTATTCTGATCCTAATTGTGCCAACCTGCTGAAGTGTGAAAGACGGTTGTCTCTTCTGCCCTTGACTCAGCCCTGGGTCAACTTTGCTGCCTAAATGCTGACATGAACTGTTAGTCTCTTGTAGATTGTGAATCTAAACTGCTGATGCAGAATGCCATTTACATGTTTGCTTGCAGTTTTAGAAATGCAAATTATACTGAGAACACAAAAAGCAGTACAACAAAAAAATCAATGTCCCTTACTCTTTTTACACTACAAAGAGCATCCACTACCCTCCACCACCAATACACAACACAAGAAAAAATAACCTGTGCATTTTTTTTTGTTTGCTTGTTTATATAAGGAAAGTTTGACAATTTACTTTACACTTAGTGAAAGGTACTGCACGCAGAAAAAAAGCTGTGTCCTGGGTTCTTGGAAGGGGCTGTTAAGAATGAAGGTGAAGGCCAACAATGTCAAATGAGGCTGTCATGTGACATGAAATGGGCAGCACAGTGGATAAAAGGTTAGCACTGGCAGTACCAGGGTAGTTGGTTTGAATCCCAACCATGGCACCACCTGCCTGGAGTTTGCTTGTTCTCCCTGTGCCTGCGTGAGTTTCCTCTGGGTACTCCAGTTTCCTCCCACACTCCAAAGACTTTCTGGTAGGTTAATTGGATCCTGTATAAATTGAATGTAAGTTAGGGACCTTAGATTGTATGCCCCTTGAGGCTTAGGGACTGATGTGAATATACAATATATATGTATAGCACTGCATAAATTGACAGTGCTATATAAGTACCTGTAATAATAAATAAATAAATGTGGCAGAGCAGATTGCTCACTATTCACAAGCATCTATTGTAGGTGCATCAGCTGGATTCCCATTAAGCTCTAACTCATGTTGGGTGGTGGTCATATCACTAAAACCAAATGATAAAATCTGATCTTATTTGGTCCTAATTGTCTATGACTATTGTGACGATCGCGGCGTCAGACCCCTACCCTTCTCACCAAACTCGTGACCGAAGGACTAGCCAATCTAAAACTGCGATGTCACGTGCGTAACAATGCCACGCCCAGCTGCACCCTGCACAACGATTTTCCAGCTCACTGGACCACAAATCGATATACCGGCACCCTGAGCGCCATTGTTACTGGGTCAGGTTAATTACGCAATTAACCCTTCACACTGCCACCACCTCCTTTTTGTACAGAGAAAGAGGAAACTTGGCAATATCAGCAATAACACTAGGATGGTTGAAATAATCGTCTGTATGCCACTGTCACTGCAGACAGGTTATACAGAGGGTTAAACACACATAGTAGCGCTCTACAGCGGCAGGAAATTGTAAGTTGCATTAAAAAGCTTTAGAAACAGTTCAACACTTTCAGAAAGTAAGATTTATTACTAAAAGGTCAAAAGGGTGCAATAAAAATATTTACAGAAAAGATGTAACCAATATTTATAAATATATAGAGGAAAATAGCACAGCAAAGAGATAACAGAAAGGAGGTTAAAGGGTTAAAGTACTTGCCAATCAGCCTTGGGCTAAGCAGTTTCAAGTCTTATGAGCTCAAAAAGGATTTCTGGTCTCTCACTCAGTTTCGATGTTGCAGGGAGACTCTGCTTTCTCTCACACACACAACTCTAAGCATAGCAGCCCTTTTTCTACAATCTCAGTGGGGTGTCTCCTTACAACAAAGAACCAATTGCCTTATTTGGGGAGGGGTGTTGGGAGGAGACCTAAGTTACAACCAGAATCTCTTGTAGCTTATATTTTGGCTCATAACTTTTCCTAGGTACATTTGCCGGCTTGGGCACTAGTATATTAATACTCAGCCGCATCTGCGAAATGGTTATGAACCATGAAATATGCACTTGAATGGTTCAAGAGATATACTTTTCTGCTTTCCTATGTATGTCAGATAAGGGGTGTCACATACCAGGAGAATGGCCTCAAACTGAGCCTTCCGAATATAGGCTCCATGTTTAGGTAGTTATGTTCTATGTGAAGATGTCAACTTATATGAAAGGTGAGTTTTTAAAAGTAAGTCTGTTTTTCAACCCCTTGGAAGGTCTTTTGAAGTTCAGTGAGGAACTTTTACGATGTGCCAGATTGCACAGTTTCTTAGACAGCGAGGCACCCAGCTCCTGAGGTTTTATAGCTCGGAGCTTTCCTGCTGTGCTTTGGCCATCTGTGACACTTCTCATCACTCAGGCCACATGTCACTGTGGATGAGCAGAGAAGAAGGGGGATGAGGAAAGATATACTTGTACAAGATGGACGATCCTTTGCCAAGATGGAGGTTGGAGCAAAATGGTTGAACCGCGTCCATCTCTGTGGGTATGATTGCTACAACTATTATTAACCTCTCTAGCGGTCTGATTATGTCCATATTTCTGTGCTCAAAGCGGTACATTTTTTTGCATGGAAATATGTATTTTATATGTAGGCCTGTAAGTTTTAGGAATAACTCACTGAAATATGTCCGAACAAGAGTCTAGTAAACATCCCCGGTATGTTACAATTTGAAACACAAAATCATAAATTATAATTTAATAAAGAATAATAAAAAATAATATAATAATAAATTTAATTCAATAATATAATCAAACCAAAAACACTGAAATTTGAAATATAGCGCCAAGTTCGCACATCACTGAGCAAAGTCGCAAAATCATTTTCAGTGTCTGATGACGAATTTCCCCACGAATCATTATCACTCAATTCTGCAAGTAGTTCTAATTTACTATCGCTGTTCTCTAGCTGGTCTAAAACTGCTTTTGACCTAAAGGGACCCTTTGGACGCCATGGACATTTCTCAGTTTCCAGGCAGAAAAATGCAGGCAGGGCACAGGACAAAGCACTAGGGACAAAATGTACGTGAAATGCTTTGATACAGTAATGTTTTACTATGCGATTTTAGTGTATTTAGTGAGTGTCACTTTTTGTCATGTTTAAATTTCCCTCCGTTCCGTCCCCCTTACGTCCAGACGCTCGCAGGGGAAGGAACCCAGAAGACAGATGCCGGCATGCGCCGGAGGATATTGTCAGGGACACTGCAGGAGGGACATCGCGGGAGCGCAGGACAAAGTAAGTTTAGAACAGATCCCGGAGCAGCACCGCATGGTAAGCCCGAGTGTAGCTCTGGGTTACCGCTTATGGTAGTGAAACTTTCCCCCGAGCTACACTCGGGAATACCACCAGGGAGGCTACAGCTTATCTAAACCCCAAAACAAAAAATGTAATTTATTGTAGCTTACCAGTCCTTAGATGTGTTGATTGTATTAGTTGCCGTTTTTGTCCATTTTTGTTTTGATATTTTTATTTGGTGCTCAATATAGTTTATGAAGAAAAAATATCGTAGCCCTAGACCGATTCCCTGATTTAGTTTACAAAAAACACCCCCTCTCCTCATTAGGGGTACACTTTGGGTTGGGTGAGCCATGAGTTTGACCTGAACTCAAGCTGTGTGTAGCTCAAACAAACTATTACAATCATTCAACACCATTCACATTCTGACTTGTGGTCAGGTGGCTTGAAACAGACAATTCTATGTAGTGGTTTTTCAAGAGTACCAGCTTCCTCCCTATTAAAGTCTGGGTCACAAAGAGCCTGTATTCAGTGTGTTAGAACAGATGTGGAATAGTTAATGAAGGCTCACAGGAGGCTAGAAAGAAAGAAAGTCAGATGTTAATGCTTGCAGTCAACGCTGGATGATGAGAAAAAAAATCTATAGGCACTCACAGGCACAGTTGTTTAGCATTTATTTATTAAGTGGCATCAACATGAGTCTGCGTCCTAGTGACTTGATAAATAACTGAAGTGACGCACGCGGAAGCATGGTCCTGATCTCTGTGATTGTTTTTATGCATTTTACAAGTTCTTAAGTGTAGGTGCAATACATTTTAATAAAAATGATTTACAATTAACATACTACACTTAACATACTACAGAGGCCTTTCTGTTTCTGCTTTTACAGGTTAAGCAAATTTGGCTGCATGAATTCAAGGGAACCTTAACCAGTTGCTGCCCGTCTATAGCCAGCTGGTGGCCGGGCGAACAGCTCGTCCCTCCGAGTGGACGCCATATGGCGTCCTTTCCGGAACACGTATTGTGCATGCTCGCAGGGCCGTGCTGTGGCGAGATCTGTCAACGGCGGTGTACCTCGGACACAGCCGATGACAGATCTGTGTACCAGCCTCGTTGCCAGTAAAATGTGACCAATCACAGCAGGTCACATGACAGTTGTATACAATGGATGGCTTCCTTTCATGCCATCCATTGTATACAAGTGTGTCTAGCTGTGAATGGTCACAGCGATCACATGCACAAGCTGGGCCAATCACAGCCCAGCTGTGTCATGTGATTAGCCATGCCCAAATCACAGCTAATCACAAAAAAAAAACCTGCATGAATCGATTTCATTCAGGTAAATGCTTGCTTATAGAAACGTAATTCTTGCTATAAGCAAATTGTGTAAAAAAAAAAAAAATACTGATCACTTCCCCAAAGTAGTACAATGTTACTATGGTAACATTATACTACTTTGGTCATAGTGCAATATGAAAAAAAATCTTAAAAAAAGAGAAAAAATGTAATAAAAAATAATTTAAAAATCATTGTTTTTCCGTACTGTCACCAGTCAGTGTCCCTGATCACCGCCTTGCCAGTTATATGATGACACTGTACTGCACTGGTAACAGTATGTAAAAGAAAATAGTGAAAATCTTTTTTTATTTTAAGGGGTCATTTGAGGGATATCTGTACTGTTCTGACATTTTTCGACCTCAAGAAATTAGATTGGCTGTCAGTACTTCACGATTGATCAATTTTCAGATATATACCATAGTTTGTGAACTCTATAACTTTCCTATAGACTAAATAATAAATACTAATTTGGGTTATTTTCACCAAAGAAATGTAGCAGAATACATATTGGCCTACATTTATGAAACAATTATTTATTTGCAAACTTTTATAACAGATTCAAAGAAAAACGTGTTTTTTCATTTCCAAATTTTCGGACTTTTTGTGTTAATTTAGCAAAAAATAAAAACCCCAGTGGTGATTAAATACCACCAAAAGAAAGCTCTAGTTGTGTGAAGAATATTATTAATATTTTAGTTTGGGTACAGTGCTGCATGACCGTTCAATTGTCATTCAAAGTGTGAGAGCGCTGAAACCTGAAAATTGGCCTGGGCAGGAAGGGGGTAAAAGTGTCCTGTATGGAAGTGGTTAAAGGGACCTATACCCAAATATTGTCAAGGCATTGGGGACAGGTGAGAGGAGTCCCTAGTGGACTTGTGGAGGATTGAACCAATGCAGGAATCCCATTGTATAAATGTCTACAGGTGCCTTTATTACCATTAGGAAGGTGAGAGTTCTGTGAGCACTGAGGTGACATGTTTTTGAATAGAGATTGATTAACAAGCAGAGCACAGTTATGGATGGTGATAGTTTTATATTCATGGAAGAAGTGTTGATATTTGGAAGTTTATGAATAAGAGACTGTTACTATTATTTCCATTTTCCCACTTTTTTGCATAAGTTTATTTAAATTGAGGCTATGTATGAAGATCTGGACGTTTTTGGACTCTTGATAAGTACTGCATGTATGAGAATAATTTGTATATTATTCACTGAAGTCTTTAATTATGTATTTAAGCATTGTGTATTATCAGTGTGGAATTTTCAAGATGATCACTATAGACCACTATCACATAAGGATTCTAGTAGGAAATTTGGTTATATTTAATTGTTTTGCAGTATTTTAGCAGATAAAGTGAGGTTAAATCGTGTTTAGAAGTATTTCAAGACTGTGCATGTACTCACTAAAAAATTTTGGGTGCTTTTTGTCAGTGAGATAAACACATTTAACACCTCACCGCCCGGCCTATAGCAGATTGGCGGCCGGGCAGGATGCTCTTCCTTCTGAGTGGACATCATATGATGTCCTGTCAGCAGGCACCACTCATGGGGCCATGCAGTGTCGCAATTTGTCACTGGCTGTGTCCCGTGGTCCTGCCCACTGCCAGTATCATGTGATCACTGTGACCAATCACAGCAGATCACATGACAATTGTATTCGTACAATGGATGTCTTCATTTCATGCCATCCATTTGTATACAAGTGTGCGGTTAGCTGTGATTGGTCACAGCGGTCACATGTTATAGACAGGGTCAATTACAGCCCATCTGTACCATGTGATGAGCTTTGGCCAATCACAGCTAATCACAACAAAAGACTGAATGAATCATGTTTCATTCAGTAAAAATGATTGCTAATATCAATGAAATACACTGGTATAAACCATAATCATAATGTCTAAAAATTCCTGATCACTTGCCCAGAGTAGTACAGTTTTACTATGGTAACATTGTATTGCTCTGGTCACAGTGTGTTGAAAAAACAATAGTAGAAAAAAGAAAAAAAAAATTAAAAAGAAAAAAAATAGAAAACAAGTTAATTTATTAATTTTTTTTTCATACTGTCACCAGTCAGTGTCCCAGATCACTGCCACACCATGTATATGATAATGCTGCACTGGACTGTTGAAAATATGTAGAAAAAAATCATAATTTTTATTTTTAATTTCTTAATTTTCTCAAAAATAGTGAAAAAAATCCCAACTTCAAAAAACTTGTCATGCCTCTTGCTAAATACCTTGGGGGTATTTGTACTATCATGGCATTTTCAAGCCTCAAGAAATGAGATTGACTGTCAGTACATCAGGATTGATCAATTGTCATATATATATATATATATATATATATATATATATACCATAGTTTGTGGACTCTCTAACTTTCCTACAGACTAAATAACATATACAAATTTGGACTATTTTCACCAAAGAAATGTAGCAGAATACATTATGACCTAAATTTATGAAGACATTTTATTTATTTGCAACATTTTTTTTTTTTAATTCAAATATTTTTATTAAAGGATTTTCAATATACAGAACACTGTACATTAGCGTTGATATGAAAGAAAAAGGTTCACATTCAGGTATAGCATTCATTGTATGTAAGAGGGTCCCCACCAATTGGCTGTGGACTTAAGTCGCGCTTACATGAGAGGTATGCTCAGATTAGAGTGAACCGTGTCAGAGTAGAAGTGCAGTTTATATTGGAAAGGGGGCAGAGGGGGGAAAAGAGGGGAGAAGAAGGCACCAGATAGATGCTTGGGTCATAGAATGGAGTTATTTTGTGGTTATCATTTTATGGAGCAATTAGGATTTTTTAACCAACGAGTCCAATGAAATTGGAATTTCTGTTGTGAAGAATTATGGAAGGCTGTTCTTCTTTCTATCTCACATTGGAGGTTAAGGTCGGATAAGAGAGCTGCAAGAGAAGGAGTTTTCGTGGATTTCCACAGTTTAGTGATATTGATTTTAGCTGTAGCTAATATGTGTATAATGATGGTACGTGTGTCTGTAGGGAATTTGTCTATTCCTATGTGTAGGAAAACAAGGGATGGGTTTGGGGTCATAGGGACTCCTGTGATAGAAGTCAATTGAAAGACTTTATTCCAGTAGGATTTGAGGGATTTACATGACCAAAGTAAATGTAGTGTTGATCCTATTTCTCCACAGTGTCTCCAGCAAGTAGGTGAGTGTTGAGGGTAATATAGTGCAAGTTTAACAGGCGTCAAGTACCACTGGTGTAAAATTTTCATATATGTTTCCCAATGGGAACTACATTTAGAGGCTTTATATGTGATATTGAAAGTTCTTTCCCAGGTGTGTGGGTGTATTGGTTGAGGGAGAATGTTCTCCCAATTGGTTAGAGAGGTAGTATGAAGTGTAAACTGTGCTTTGGTCATGAGCGTGTAGAAGGTCGAGATTCCTTTCTTTGGATATTGTGTCTTATGGAGGAATTGGTGTGCGGTAGTAGGGATTGTGAGTTCGATTGGTATAGTTGTTTTGTGTAGGGAGTGAGCTATTCGCATATAAGTAAAGTTCTCTTTGTCAGGAAGGTGGAATTTCTCCTGTAGAGTGGAGAATGAGTCTAGGTTGTGGTTTGTGCATATGTCTCGGATATGGGAAATGCCTCGATTCTCCCATTGCGTCAGATTTAGATAGGGAATAATGAAGTGGAAAGTGGTATAGGAATTTGTTTAGTATCTGTATCTGACTTGTTGGAACTTAAGAAGTCATACCAGGCGTTTAGTGAGGCTTGTATGCAAGGATGCTTAGATAAAAGCTGGGATTGGGACGTTTGGGGTAAGAATAACATTTTATCAAGTATGTGCGGTAGTTGTGGAGGAGTTTCCATGATGGTCCACGTTTTTTCATTGGTAGGGTGCCACAAGAAAAAGAGCTGGTCTAGAAGGGCGGCATTGTAGTATGATTTTATATGGGGAAGGCCCGCCCCTCCTTTGGAGGCTGGATGTATTAGGAGGTTTGTGGAGCATCTAGGTTTTTTTGAGTTCCATACGAACTTGGCTATTGATGCTTGGAGTTTGGAAAAGAAGATATTGGGGACAGGAATGGGGAGTATGTGGAATATATAAAGTATTTTGGGTAATATGCACATTTTTAGGGTTGCTACTCTTCCCAATGTCGACAAAGTTGATATACGTAGATTTTTCAATTCATGTGGGATGGTTTCAAGGAGTGGTTTGTGGTTGGCAGCATATAGTTGGGAGGTAGTGGCGGTGAGTTTGATCCCAAGATAAGGAATGCTGTAATGTTCCCAGGAGAAAGGGAAATGTTTAGTCAGTGTATTCTGGATAGTCGTGGGTGTGTAGAGATTTAGTATAGAGGATTTGGGTTCATTAAGTTTATAGTAAGAGACTTCTGCATAGTTCTTAAGATGTGAACGTATCGATTGAAGTGATTTATAGGGTTTGGTGATCATTAGGATGATGTCGTCTGCAAAGAGGCTGATTTTGTGTTCTTTTTTAAGGTGGGTAATTCCTGTGAAAGTTGGGTCATCTCTGAGTTTAGATGCCAACGGCTCGATTAGTAGGGTAAAAATTATGGGGGATAGGGGGCAGCCCTGCCTCGTGAGAAAGGGTTGTGAAAGAGTGCCGTTAGTTAAGACTTTGGCAGACGGGTTGGAGTAGAGGGATAGGATCGCCGATAACATCCAGTCTGTAATGCCAAACTTTTGGAGTGTAAGTTTCATAAATTGCCAGTGAATTTGGTCTTATGCTTTTACAGCATCTAGCGACAAAAGTAGGGAGGGTTGTTTAGTGGATTTGAGGTTATGTAAGAGGGATATGATTCGTCTAGTTGCATCTGGTGCCTGACGACCAGCGATGAGTCCCACTTGGTCAGGATGAATTAACATAGGTAGGAAGGGGAGTAATCGTTGGGCAATTATTTTGGCGTAAAGTTTTATGTCAGTGTTCAGAAGTGAGATGGATCGGTAGTTCTGGACCAATTGTGGGTCTTTGCCCGGTTTTGGAATAGTCGTGATTATCGATTGAAGCATTTTGATAGGGAAATCTCCTGTAGAGGCAGCGTGGTTGAATAGTGCAGATAGGTGTGGTGAGAGGTTTTGTGTAAATATTTTGTAGAACTCATTAGTGAAACCGTCATTTCCTGGTGATTTATTTAGAGATAAGGTTTTTATATTGTGTTCCACTTCTGTAAGAGAAATTGGAGTGGAGAGCGCTGTGAGTTGGGGTGACGTGAGTCGGGGAAGATTAGTCGTGGCTAGGAAGTTTTGTATGGAAGCAGTTTTTGGTTGGGTTGTGGTTGGGTCATCTTTAATGTTATATAGATTTTGGTAATAAGTTGCGAACGCGTTGGCTATGTCTTGCGGGTTTGTAAGTAAGGCATTTGTGGTTGGGTGTTGAATCGTGAGGATTTTAGATTTTAGATTTGAGCCGTTTTTGTTTAATTATTTTCATTAAAAGAGAATTTGCTTTATTGCCAAGTGTGTAGAATTTTGATTTTGTTTTTTGGAGGTTGAGGTCATATTTATGTAGTAGAATAGTTCGTAGTTTGTTTGCTTAAGTTGCAGTGTGGGGATCTTGTTTGTGGCGAAGCGCGTTTCTTGTAAGAAATGAATGTCGGCCTGAAAGGTTCGGGTTTCTTTTTGAAGCATCGATCTTTAAGAACATTAAGAGATGTGATATTAATCATAATGGAAATCTGTAGAATGATGTACAGGGTAGTTGAGTTGTTGAATGGGGAAATCAAGGTTGAGTGGGTGCATCTTTGAGAGATGGAAGGTCTGCAATTTTGTGGTAACGATTGGGCTTGATAGATGAGTCAGAAGGGTATTCCGCAAAACTTTGTTAAAGGTGAGTTTCAAAGTATAGTTGGTCGACTGGTAGTGCCAGGGGAGAGGAGGAAGAGGAAAGTAGAGGGAAATAAAAAAAGAACTTGCGAACAATGCAAGTAACCTGAGTAGCGTGGTGTGCCACTTCAGAACTGGGGGGTTTGAACAGGTTTTGACCGTGAAGAAGGTCATGCCACACATTTTCTTGTAGTATGAACATTTTTCTAAACTGGGCCGATCGCCAGAGGATAGCAGATCGGGGTATAACACTTGAGATGAAGAATAGGTGGTGTGCAGGAGGTGTACTTTTTCAGGAATCTTCTGCCTCCATGTGTTGGCTATTAGTTGGTGTAGATTGCTGTGTATCCAGGGGTAGGATATTCCAAGCCTTAAGCAAGTCTAGGCCCGCTTCAAGGGTCTTGATTGTGTAAATTCTTCCATGTTGTTTCACGGTTAATTTGGTTGGGAAACCCCATTGATAGCCTATGCCGTGGTTTTCTGAGGGCTATGGTGATAGTGATCATCTTTTTTTGGATAAGAAGTGTGGTTTTTGACAGATCTGTGAATAGTTGAATATTTGCATGAGATGTTGGGAGCGAGGGTGGGTTTCTGGATGCCATCATGACTTTTTCTTTTATGTGGTAGAAATGAACACGTGCCAGGACATCTCTCGGGATGGATGCTGACAGGAATGAGGGCTTTGGTAGTCGGTGGGCTCGGTCTATAGCCATCTCTAGGTCAGAGAGGGCAGGGATGAGGTGTTTTATATACTGTTGTATATATGGTAAGAGAGCCTCATTAGTGACATTTTCGGGAATACCTCTGAACTTTATGTTACATCTTGAGCGATCTTCTAGATCGGCTAATTTCAAATTGATTTGTTTGATGTCAGATGCGTGATCCGAGTGTGCGTCTATCAAATCTTTATGCGCCATAATTACTTCTCCCATTCTGGATTCAATATGGTGTAATCTGTGTTCTTGCTGTTTAACCACGGTAGTAATTTGGGCCATGGATGATGATAAATCACTATGCAAGGTATGTTTGAGCTATAAGAGCATATTTTTCATGCAAAGCTCAGTAATAGGTTGATCTGTTGCAGGGAATGTCTCTATTGTAGGCAGGTCAGTGTGAGGTTGAGGTGATGGATGGCTGAGGGCCTGGTAGGCAGAGGGCTGGTCAGGGTCAAGATGAGGTCTGGACTTGGCCGGGCTGCTCATGGTGGGGGACATAGGGGGAGATAACTCAACAGGGTCCCCTGGGTATAGCGGATGCAGCAGTCTGGGGTCGGTCTGCTGGGCCGTGTAGTCCCTCTCCTGGCTGCCGCTATTCTGAGTGATGCTGCCCACGGTGCCATCTTGGATTCCTGAGGTGACAGGAGGGAAGAACTGTGTGAGTTTTCCAGGTTGTCCTGGGGTTTTTCTCCTGCGGGGCATAGCTGGGGAGGTCTGCACAGTGCTCCTGCTAGTTGCTGTGGGGTTTATATCCCCTGGGGCCGGTGTGTGCTGCGATCGTACTGGCGGGTGGACGGTGCGATCAGAGAAGCACGTCCATCCAGGAGCCGGTCGCACATGCGCCCCTCTATTTGCAAAATTGTTAATCAGAAATGAATAAAACACATTTTTTTTCAAAAGTTTCAGGTTTATTTGTTTATTTAGCAAAAATAAAAAAACACAGTGGTTGAGAGTCATAGATACAGGGTGATGTAAATATTTAGAGGTATGCTTACACATGACATGGCTATACCAGGGTTCGTACCTTTTGGTTTATTTTTCTTGGCAGTACAATGAACATCGTGTTAATTCCTATGCGTTCTCAGGTTCTGCATGTGCTATTGCACACTGTAACAGTTTTGAAGATATTATATATTTTCCAAAAGTTGTATGTTGCACTGTTTTATGGTATTTGTTTTATCTCTTATTCGCACACAGTGCTAGACTCATAGCGTACTGGTACTGTGCAATTCTATGATTGCTACTTTACATCATGATCTGCTTGGTGTTTTGTGTTTTTCTTTTTGTTTTTTTTCTTGTAATATTGAAGAATCAGAATAAAAATTATTTGAAAAAAAATAACTCTGGTGATTTAATACCACCAAAAGAAATCTCTATTTGTGTGAAAAAAATGATAAAAAATGTTTTATGGGTACAGTGTTGCATGACCGTGCAATTGTCATTTAAAGTGCGACAAATCTGAAAGCTAAAAATTGGCCTGGGCAAGAAAGGGGTAAAAGTGCCCAGTATTGAAGTGGTTGAATGTTGTTATTTTTAATGAAAAACTGGCTTGTGTGTGTCCTTTTTAACAAAGTGGCTTTGATTTTTTTTCGAGGGATTGAAGAATGTTGATTGTTGTCAAGGGTAATGTTGATTGGAGTGTGATCTGACCATGTTATGGTGCCGATTTTTGAGGAGGTTATATGCTGTAGGGTCCATTTGTCTGTGACAAAAAAGTCAATTCTGGAGTAGGATAGGTGGGGTGGGGAGTAATAGGTGTAATCTTTTTCTGCGCTGTGTTGGCAGCGCCAAATGTCGTAGAGAACGTTGTTATGCAAAAATTGGTTGACGTTATGTTTGGAGGAATGTTTGTGGGAGGAAGAGTCCAGAAGTGGGTTGCCGATAATGTTGAAGTCTCCGCCGATGAGAAGAATTTTGTTGATTCTGAAGATCAGGATATGGTAGCGGCCTTGAGGGTCTGCTGTTTCTGAGATGTGGTGGAATCAGAGACAGTCCTTTATAGCTGTAATGACACCATTCTTTTTCTTGGGATTCGTTGCCATGTATATATAATAGAAGTGTTGCTTATGGAATTTAGGAATTTTGGTTGATGCGAAGTGTGTTTCCTGTAGGAAGAGTACGTCGGCGTGTAATGAGCTAGTTTCTTTCATGAGTAGGGACCTCTTGTAGGGGGAGTTTAGGCCACAAATATTTAGAGATGATATATTAATCATTTTGTTGATTGGGTTTGATGAGTAGGAGAATTGTTTCTTAGGTTGTTGAGGAAGGCGAGTTTTCTGTGGTCGTAGGTAGTGGTCTTCCATAGGTGTGGTGGTAAAGTTTTGATTTGGTCGCTGGGTCTGATGATGTTTTCCCTTTTGTGTTGGAGGTTTTAGTAGGGAGATGGATTGAGTCGATGGACTGGTTGTGTGGGAAGGGGAGAAGAGTAAAAAAAACTTGTGAAAAATACAAGTAACATGAGTAGCATGTCTTGCTACTTCGTAACAGGGGGTATGAACAAGCATGAACCATGAGAGAGGTCATGCTGAAAAGTAACTTGAGGCTTAGAAATATTCGATGAAGGGCCTTTTGCCAGCAGTTGGTGGATTAAGGGGCAGTGCCCAAGATAATGGGTATTTAGTGGTGTGAGGAGGGGGTAGACCACTCTGCATCCATTTGCTGCGTATTAGTGGAGGTAGATTGGTGGGGGTCCACAGGTATTATGTTCCAGGTTTTCAGGAGTTCCATGCCTGCTTCTAGATTTTTGATGGTGTAGCTCTTACCGTGGTGTTTGACGGTAAGTTTTGTGGGGAAGCCCCACTGGTAGCCTATTCCATGGTTCCGCAGTGCTTTGGTTATAGTGACATGCTTTTTGCAGTTAAGGAGTGTGGATAAATAGGCAAATAATTTGATATTTGCATGTGATGGTGGGATTGAACAAGGGTTTCTGGCGGCTGACATTATTTTCTCCTTCACGTGGTAAAAATGTATGCTTGCCAATATATCCCTGGGAATTGTGGCTGGCAGGAATGACATTTGGGTATTCTGTGTGCTTGATCTATGGCGAGCTCCATCTCTGTGAGTGAAGGAATGAGGTACTTCATATATTATTGGATATATGGTACTATGGTATCGTTGGTGATGGATTCAGGGATACCTCTAAATTTGATGTTGTTACGCCTGAAGCGGTCTTCTAGGTCCGCCAGCTTAAGGTTTATTTGTTCAATATCAGTTGCATGGTCTGCGTGTGCATCAATCAGATCATTATGCGCTGTGAACATTTCTCCCATTTTGTTCTCAATATGGCATATACGATTGTTGTGGAGTGTTTGTCGCAGAGAAAGAAGCATGTTCTTCATGGAGATTTCAGTGATAGGTTGGTCAGAAGCAGGAAAAGATTCAATTAAAGATGGAGTAGTATTGTTAGATAGCACACGTGGAAAGAAAGGCAGTCTGTCAGGAGTGGAGTCAGTATCCAGTCTGGGCCTGGATTTAGCAGGGCTGCTGGTGGTGGGAGACAGGGGAGGAGAGGACACACCCGGGTCTCCTGGGTACAGTGGTGCTTTGAGCCTGGGATCCAGGTGCTGTGTGGAGATGTCTCTCTCATAGGTGATGAGGCTACTTGTCATGTAGCCGGTGCCATCTTGGCTGCATGTGGTGACAGCAGGGAAGAAGTTAGTGAGCTTCCCTGGCTGCCCCGGAGCCTTACGGCGGCGGGTCATGATATGCAGAGGGTTCCGTGACCCTTATCTGTTGTGCCAATCACTCGGTTTCCCCTGGGGTCGGAGTGAGCCGTGTCAGTGCTGGCGGGTGGATGGAGCTCGTCTCACAGTGCGTCCGTCATGAATCCGGCCACGCATGCGCCCCCATGATTCCAGTATTTGGGGTGTTATTTTCTGTGAATAAATGACATTGTACTGTTGATTTCTAGCTTTAAAATGACTGTTGACAGGCTTTTTTTTTCTGGGAATACATTTCACTGTAATGTTGATTTCAGGATTTTTAAAATGGCTTGTCCTGTACAAATTCATACCCACTATATTGTTTTGTTTGCTTTTTGTCAGAATAGTTACTCTCTGCTGGTTTCATTATTAAAGTCAGGCTTGTGTGGGTCCTATTTAAAATGGGGCCTAGTGCAAGTGATTCAATATAGTATACGTATTGGACAGAAGGTACAGTTTATGTACACAGTTAACAGAAGCTAGAAGAAGGTTCTGCATCTGCAAATAAAAATATGACCCAAAGCCATATTACATACTGTTTGAAGTGAAGTGTAATATTGATTTCTATATTAAAAAAAATGATTGTTGGAGATCCCGTACTACAGTATAAGAGATTCCATACTATACGAGATTCAGTACTGCACAAGTAGGCAAACAATAGTCTAAAGCTTTTTTTCTATGACTAAACTATAGTGTAATGTTAAATTCTAGATTTTACAATGAATGAGGGGAAGGGGAATCCTGTTCAAAGTAGGGCCTAGAAAAGGGCTGACTGCTTTCTGAGAGAAAAAAAAAACTACATTCTGATGTTGATTTCTTGATTTTAACATGGCTGGTTGAGATCCTTGGAGATTTCTTACATTTTGAAATGTAATTTGTGAAATCTTTTGGAGATCAACTCATTCATCTCCTCAAAGAGATAATGATGGTTGTGTTTGTATGTCATTCCCATAATACTTTTTCTAGTTCTTTAGTGAAGCAGCATCTTTTGGACATTATTATGTTCATAGCCTCTACTCTAGGGATTTGTCATGCTGGAAGAAGCCCCCAGCGAATATGAATACTTCATCTTCAGGGAAAGCTGATTTTATTCAAGCACTTAGGACTCTGTGTTTTAGACCAGCCTTTTTAAAAGACCCAAAGGTGCAATATCTCTAATGTGTTTGATCTGTTTCCAACATTTCTCTAAGTTTATTATGCGTATGAACCATTTCAGCGAGAAATACTACTTCACTGTTTTTCATTTTTCAGGTTGGAGTTATATGATATCGTGTATCTGTTTTGTTTTCAGTATATTTTTATTGACATTTTCACAAATGCACAGAGAAGTCATTAAACACTATGCATATATACAACAGGAGAATACAATATTGCGTTGTCATGGCATAATCTCATGTATCATTTCCTTTTTGTCCTTACAAACACAGGAAAAAGGAAAAACAAAGAAAAGAAAATAACAGAGATATCTTAAACACATATAGTTCTAGAGTATGCAGTCTTATAGGTAGGGAGGAATCATAAAAAAGATTGTTCTCAAAACAAGCTCAGATCAAATTGATGTTGTGGGAACTATAGGTTATAGGCCATTTTAATAAGTTAATTAAGAGTCCTTATGCTTGTGGAATTTTTAAGATGAACACTCATTATATGCCATGGATTTCTTATATTCATAAATCGATTCTACTCATTCACTCCATTGTTTTCTCTCACCTTGACTATTGCAACTCCTTTCTCATAGGCCTACCTCTCCATAGGCTATCCCTTCTTCAGTCTATCATGAATGCTGCTGCCAGACTCCTCTACCTTACCAACCACTCAGTGTCTGCCACCCTCTCTACCAATCCCTTCACTGGCTTCTGATTGCCTGGTAAATTAAGTACAAAATACAACATACACAGCCATCATATGATGTCCTCCCAGAACATGCTTTGCTGCCGGTACCTGGTGATCACTGTGGCCAATCACAGCAGATCACATGACAATTGCAAACAATGAATGGCTGTGATTCATGTCATTTATGGTGTTGTTATGATTGGTCACAGTGATTACATGGTACAGACAGGCCCATTCACAGCCCATCTGTACCATGTGATTAGCTGTGGCTATGGTAACATTGTATTGCTCTTGTAACAGTGTGCTACAATAAAATCGTGAAAAAAAAAGGAATACAAAAGAAGAAAAAACATTTTTTTTGTACTGTCACCAGTTAGTGTCCCTGATTACTGCTGCACCAGTTATATGATGATGCTGTACTGCACTGGTGACAGTATGTAAAAAAGAAATTGTGAACATTTTTTATATCTTCATTTTCCAAAAAACTATAAAAAAAAAAAATATAACTTTAAAAAACTCGCCATGCCTTTTACTAAATACTTTGGACTATCTACTTTCCAAAAAAGATCATTTGGGGTATTTGTACTGTCCTGACATTTTAGAGCCTCAAGAAATAGGCCATCAGTATATCAGGATTGTTCGATTTTCAAATATATAACATAGTTTTTGGACTCCATAACTTTCCTACAGACTAAATAATACGCACTGATTTGCGTTATTTTCACCAAAGAAATGTAGCAGAATACATTTGGCTTAAATTTCTGAAGAACAATTAATTTACAAAATTTTATAACAAAAATTAAAAAAAAGTTTTTTTTTCAAAATGTTTGGGTATTTTTTTTTTTATCAATAAATAAAAATCCCAGTGGTGATTAAACACCACCAAACGAAAGCTCTATTTGTGTCGAAAAAATAAAAAAAAATGTATTTGGTAACAGTGTTGTGTGACCGCGCAATTGTCATTCAAAGTGTGATAGTTTTAAAAGCTGAAAATTGACCTGGGCAGGAAGGGGGTGAAAGTGCCCAGTATTGAAGTGGTAAATTATTCTAAAACCTCATGCTTACAATGCAGGGATGTGGTTGGACTGGATAAAGATTAGAAAATATCATCTGAAAAGAGCATTAGTGTGTGAAAGACCTTTGACCTCCATGCCCTTAATGAGTGGATGAGTTCTAATTTTCTCGACCAGGGGTTTCATGGGCAGGGTGAATATAAGGGTTGATAGAGGACATCCATGCCTTCTACCCTTTGCAATGGCAAAGCTCCTAGATATCATCCCCTCTGTAAAAACGTGCTGAGTGCAAGGTATATAGCGCCAATATGGCTGAGCAAACTTCCCCCAACAAAATCAAACTTTTCTAATAACTCTGATAAGTAGACCCAATGTATTCTGTCAAAGGCCTTTTCTGAGTTTAGGTAAGGCAGTTATTGTGGCAGTTACATCTCCGGTGTAAATAAAAGAAAGCATTGTAAACTTTCTTTAAGTAGGGGTATAAGAGTGTGTAAAAGAGTTGATAATATTCCTAGAAAGTATATCTGGTTTTGTTATCATCCCTAATAAAGTTTGCAAGGCACGTAAAGATTATAGTAACGTGAATGCTTATGAAATAGAAAAGGAAGGTAAAAATAAGTTAAGACTTGCTATACAAATATATTGTCTCCTTAAGATAAAATTAAACACATGCATCACATTTAGTATACAGTATCCCTATGTATGTGGTAAAATAAACATAAAATACAATTGCTGCACATTCCACAAATAGATCAGGATAGAACACTAAACATTTTTCTCTAAAGAGACATTCACATGCTTTTTAAATACATTTTACTTACAAATATTTTAATAAATGTTGTAGTTAAAGGTTCTTCTTGCCTTGATGTCCTTACTCACCAATAGCATATTTACACTGCAAAATAGCTGTTTCTTTGTGTATTTTCAAATAATCTACTTCAGCAGTTTTAATTGTGATTCAGTATTTAACCATGGTCAGGTTAGCTTTGTATTGTACACATCAGTTTTAGCAAATGTTTGATGTACACTATATGATCAAAAGTTTGTGGACTCCTGATAATTTCACATACTAAAATTATGTGATAACCCTTCCTATAGTAATTATTGAGTGCAGGTGTGTCCAATGAAGGTTCTTGTTAATGTTACAGCATACAAAGAAATATTAAACAACCTTGTGATGACAGCTTTAAGACGTGACTGTGCTCAAAAGTCAGGTCCAAAATGATGTGGTTTGATGAGCTTGGTGTGGAGGAACCTGAGCTGCCTTCACAGAACCTTGACCTCAACCCTATTGAAAGTCTTTTGGATATACTCAAATGACCATTATGTGCCAGACCTTCTTGTTCAACATCAGTACTAGACTTTTTACTAACTGGGTGGAATTCCCGCAGACACGCTTTCCTGTGGAACCTATTACAGCCCCAAAATGTAATAGGTTCGTGTATCAATGCTCATGGTTTTGGAATGGCATATTTAACAAACCCGCATATTGTAGGTGTGATGGTCAAGTGTCCACAAACTTTTGATCATATAATGTATATGGTGTGGCTGCATATACATTACATTTGTATTCTTCTTATTGCTTTTGATATACTAATTGCTGAAAGGCAAATGTTCACATGCACACATACAGTGGGGCAAAAAAGTATTTAGTCAGCCACCAATTGTGCAAGTTCTCCCACTTAAAAAGATGAGAGAGGCCTGTAATTGGCATCATAGGTAGACCTCAACTATGAGAGACAAAATGAGAAAAAAAATCCAGACAATCACATTGGCTGATTTGGAAAGAATTGATTTGCAAATTATAGTGGAAAATAAGTATTTGGTCACCTACAAACAAGCAAGATTTCTGGCTCTCACAGACCTGTGCCTTCTTCTTTAAGAGGCTTCTCTGTCCTGCACTCATTACCTGTTTCAATGGCACCTGTTTGAACTTGTTATCAGTATAAAAGACACCTGTCCACAACCTCAAACAGTCACTCTCCAAACTCCACTATGGTGAAGACCAAAGAGCTGTCAAAGGACACCAGAAACAAAATTGTAGACCTGCACCAGGCTGGGAAGACTGAATCTGTAATAGGCAAGCAGCTTGGTGTGAACAAATCAACTGTGGGAGCAATAATTAGAAAATGGAAGACATACAAGACCACTGATAATCTCCCTCGATCTGGGGCTCCACGCAAGATCTCACCCCGTGGGGTCAAAATGTTCACAAGAACGATGAGCAAAAATCCCCCCACATGGGGGGACCTAGTGAATGACCTGCAGAGAGATTGGACCAACATAACAAAGGCTACCATCAGTAACACACTACGCCGCCAGGGACTCAGATCCTGCAGTGCCAGACGTGTCCCCCTACTTAAGGCAGTACATGTCCGGGCCTGTCTGAAGTTTGCTAGAGAGCATTTGGATGATCCAGAAGAGGATTGGGAGAATGTCATATGGTCAGATGAAGCCAAAATAGAACTGTTTGGTAGAAACACAACTCGTCGTGTTTGGAGGAGAGAGAATGCTGAGTTGCATCCAAAGAACACCATACCTACTGTGAAGCATGGGGGTGGCAACATCATGCTTTGGGGCTTTTTCTCCGCAAAGGGACAAGGATGACTGATCCATGTACAGGACAGAATGAATGGGGCCATGTATCGTGAGATTTTGAGTGCAAACCTCCTTCCGTCAGCAAGGGCATTGAAGATGAAACGTGGCTGGGTCTTCCAACATGACAATGATCCCAAACATACCACCCGGGCAATGAAGGAGTGGCTTTGCAAGAAGCATTTCAAGGTCCTGGAGTGGCCTAGACAGTCTTCAGATCTCAACCCCATAGAAAACCTTTGGAGGGGGTTGAAAGTCCGTGTTGCCCAGCGACAGCCCCAAAACATCACTGCTCTAGAGGAGATCTGCATGAATGAATGGGCCAACATACCAGCAACAGTGTGTGCCAATCTTGTGAAGGAAACGTTTGACCTCTGTCATTGCCAAGAAAGGATATATAACAAAGTATTGAGATGAACTTTTGGTATTGACCAAATACTTATTTTCCACCATAATTTGCAAATAAATTCTTTCCAAATCAGCCAATGTGATTGTCTGGATTTGTTTTCTTATTTTGTCTCTCATAGTTGAGGTCTACCTATGATGCCAATTACAGGCCTCTCTCATCTTTTTAAGTGGGAGAACTTGCACAATTGGTGGCTGATTAAATACTTTTTTGCCCCACTGTACATCAATACATGTGTTTGTCATATTTTAATGTAAATGTATGGTAATTCTCTAAATATATTGCATTTAACTGTCTAGTAGAGCACATAGTCCTGTTTGAGGTTCATCTGCATTCAGCTGGCAGCCGAATGTAAACAAAGGGGCATGGATACTGGAAAAAAAAGTGTGGTGTTCCTCCGAAAATTCTTACCAGGCCCTACTGGTCTAGTATGGGGGTCCCTCCAGTATTAACACCAGACTCTAATTCAAGCATGCAGCCTATCAGGCCAGAAAAAGGGGGGATACAAGCATTCATGGCTTACACAAAAAAACATGGAAAAGTAAATTGACACAATGATACAGTTTTTGAGAAGTCCTTTATTTAAATAAATTCAAAAAGTCCCACAATGTAAATCCATCATCAGTCATGTTGTCCTGTGATGCAGATCCTTGTCAGTCGTGACGAACGTTGTCCACCAGCCTGCCAAAAGTGAAAAACCCACCAACATGTCCTCTCCAATTATTTACTCACCACGAATGACCGCTTCTAGTTCCTGCTTATAAATTATAAAGAACGGATCTCTTGAGTGATATTTTTGACCAAATATGGTCAAATGGAAAACATGATTGATGATGGATTTGCATTGTGCAGTTTTTTTAAATAAAAAAAACCTTTTTAATACGTGAATCAGAGTGTGTATTTACGTTTCACTTTCTTTGTGAATATGTTGGGGTACTATGTACCCTTTACTCATTCACAAGGAGGGTGGCATTATGGGGCCCCTTTATTTATAAAGGGGGCTTCCAGATTTCTCTAATTTTCCAGCCCATCCAGGGAGGTGGGAAAGAGGTAATTGTCCTCAACAACATAGAGACAAGGTGCTTTGCCGTGTGGATTTTGGGGAGAACTCTCTGCCTTTTATTCTTTTTTTTTTTTTCTAGGATTTCCATCCTAGAATTAAATACCAGCCCGTAAGGGTTTTGCATGGAATTTTGAGGGGAGCACCTGATTTTTTTTAAGGGTCATAGATAAGGATTTGGTATGTATTTTAGCATGCTGTTGGGACCTCCTTTAACCTCCAAGGTAGACCCATATTTGGGGTAGTAGTCTGGTATGAGGGACAGTGCACATTGGAATTTCACAGGATCATGGTCCATGTCCCTCTGTGATTCCTGTGAGATTTATTATGGTGCAGCTTTCAGCTTAATCATTTGAAAGGGCTGATAATGCACTGGATTGCATTTAAGTAGTAGTGCAAAAAATTCACTGCAACCGAATTGCATGGTGCAGGCAAGTGCATTGTGTTTGCAATCTGCATTTAGGGTGTCATTAGGAATACATTGACAACCGCAGCATATTGCATGGAACGCGGGTATTGTGCACCGTGTTTTGATGTGAATGGGCCCTATCCTTGGAATCCCTAGCTTTTTTTTATAAACAGAACAAAATAATCAGGAGCTGAACAGCTTAAACAATGTTTTTATTTGTAAGGGTTCATTTTGCTGCAGTAGGTTTAAGATTTCATACAGTTGTGCCACTTCTCAGGCAGGTTGAGGGTATCCCAGGCATTTAAAGGAATTTTAGCATTTTTTATGTTTCACATTAAGTATTATTAAAATTGGTACTCCCGCCAAACAGATTTTTTTTATTGTCAAAGCCTAATTGAACACTCTGAAGTTATAAGCTGATTGACTGCCATGCACAGCTGCACCAGATTTTGGATGCTCCAGTTTTAGTAAATCTCTCCCATAGTTTTCTAAAATGATACAACCACAGTGGTAGTGATATTTAAAACCTAGATCAAAATATGTACACATTGATCTTGTATATGCTTCTCTTTCCAAAGTAGCCCTCTAATTTTCCACCAGCAGCACACTACTTTGGAATTTCTTAAACTTTTTTTTTTGCTTTGGTATGTGTTCCTCAGGGCAGTGCCCAACCCCCCATGCTCGTTCCTTGCCTATTAATCTAGAAAATGTCAAGAGCTAGTTTCTAAAATTTGTCTCAGGTTGACTTAATTGTGGTTTGGATTCAGCATCTGAACTTTCCTTAAATTCTCAAACTTACCCTGAATCCAAACCTGAGGCATTCAATTCATCCCTAATATTTAGCAAAACAAGTCTTATAATAACATACACGTTATATACAAGAATCCTTTTAAAAGAGACATTTTTCCTACATCTGTAGTACATATTACTTTATATTTTTAAATTTGTACATATTGACAAAATTATTTTTTTCTTAGTTTTTTTTCTCATTTCAACAAAAGTGTCAAGGTGGCAGCTGTGCCAACTTGGAACCTCTAGCTACACTGTAAAGGATTCCTCAAAGAAAGATGGTAGGCTTACTCAAGTAATGTAGGCTGACAGTTGGTTCACAGTAGAGCAGGGCATCAGAGGGCCAATAATTCCAGGTGAGAGCAAGTATTGTGGAATCTCCCAGGGCATGGAGTCTAAGGGTTAGCTTGTAGAGCTCCTGATTGCGGAGATTGATTTTGCTACTTACTCGCCTCAGTAAGAACCTACTCTGCTCAAGACCAAAGTCTTCGAAACAAGAAGGTACCAGGAAGTGGGTCTTGAGCAGGAACCTACGCTGTGGTGACAGTCCGGAGGATGAAGCTGGTTGCAGGCACAGTAGGGAATTTACTAAATGGAGGTCAGGTACAGCAGCAGACTGGATACCATGGAATTAGACCAAAGGTCAGTGCAAGCAGAGGACTTTGATATCCAGGAAACAAAGTACAAGGCAATTAATAAATCAATATTCTAGGAACTCTGGGAAACTGCTTAATACACGATTGAACTACATGTATACAAGTGAACTGGCTTACCTGCTACAAGATTTGTAATTTCCTACAGCCACACATCTAAAAGGTAAGAAGCACTTTTAAAGGACCTTTTATGATATTTGACAGCAAAGGTGGAATATACTTTAATCTTAATCATTTTTTTTTTAATTACTCAACCTTTAAATCATTAAGACTCCTTTCACATTTGTGCAACTTGTCATACGACTTTGGACACTAGAGTTGCATTACAAGTCCTACCTCAAGTTTTTTAATGACAACTGTTCAAATATGTATGACTTAAAGTTGCAGCGACTTCAAAGTAGTTCATGCACTACTTTGGTACGACTTTCATGCAACTTAAGTGCCATAGACTAAAATGTAAACTCTCAAACATCATATGAAAGTTTCACCTGAATGTTATGCATGCAGCAATTGTCTAACAGCAGACCATTCTCATTAATGAAAGTGAACGTCATATCCAAGTTGCACCCTTCCAAATTTGCTTCAAAGTTGCACTCCAAAGTCTGCGTTTTAGGTCGTACAAGTGAATGGAACCTTAATGTTTTTCTGTGCTATTCATATATGTAAATTGTGTTTTGCTAGACTAAGTCACCTGACTAGTTATTGTGTTCTTGTAAAAAAAAATTGTATATCACCCTGACACAATCCATGTTCTCAATATTTACCCAAAAGAGACCGAGCAAATACATGTACTGTGATAATATGTACCCTTTCTAAGAATAGAACTTAGGAATGTATGAAATAAAATGCAACAACTGGTCTAAGACCAATCACCATTTGGAAACTTTTGAACAAGACAACAGAATATAACAGTTTCAACCAATTTTCTATGGCAGATAACTTTTCAGTCTTTTTTAGTTGTTTAGCAAAACATACAAAAAAAGTGTTGATTAAATACCACCAAAAGAAAAATCTATCTGTCTCATAAAAATGATAATAAATTTGTTTGGGTGCAGTGTTGCATGACCACGCAATTGTTGTTCAAAGTGCGACAGTGCTGAAAGCTGAAAATTGGCCTGGGCAGAAAGGGGGTAAAAGTGCCCAGTAGGCAAGTAGTTATATAATACACTAGGCAGCAGAAAAACACAAGGTTATTGACATAAGTCACTTTATTTTGTCAAGGACATTAAAAAATCTATTTAATAAATGTCAACATTGTCAAAATGGCATCTTAGCATTCTGAAACGTATCACAGTGAATTAAAAAAAAATACATACTATATATTATAGAGCAAATACTGATGTTGCATTCACTAATGGTTTTACAGCTGGATTTTCCTCCCTAAAGAATTTTGCTGCAATTAGGAAAACCCTGAGCTGTCATTGACCCACTGAATGTGACAATCCATAAAAAAAGTAATTAAAATTAACTAGCATTCTTAGTTAAAAAAATCTTAAAGTTGAACTCCAGGCAGATATACAGTATAAAAATACAATGAATGAAGCACAGGATCCATTATTCTAAATCAGTGTAAGTGCCTGCATTTTACTTGAAATTAGTCTCTTGCAAACCCCTGTACTACTACCCCAACATCTCTCAGTGTACAGTGCACATCAACAACTGTCAGTGTACAGTGCAAAACAAATATGTAAATGTACCAGTACACAAAATCATCTGTCACAGTGTACCAGTGCCAGGGCTGGTGCTACCGCTAGGTGGACTAGGCAGCCACCTAGGGTGCAGCCAGGGCTGGGACAAGGGGGGGGTAACCGCAATGGGAGCTCCTGATGCTATAAGCACAGAAAGTGACAGATTAAATCTATAGAGGAGGAGAAAGCTGGTGCAGCACACCTGATCAAGATTGTCAGATCAGGACTGTGCAGGGTTAGTTTACCCTTCCCCATCCCCTCCCAGCAAAGAATGTGGTTAGGGGCGGGAAAACAAACCATGCACAGTCCCAATATGACAGCCAGTGCCATTGTTAGTGTGGGTTCCTGGTGCCGCAATCCATGTCTGGCAGCCCACAAGCTAAAGAGGAGCTTGGAGGCAGCCTGCAAGGTGAGGTGGAGCCAAGAGATAGCCCACAAGCTGAGGGGGAGGGGCTGGGAGACAACCCACAAGCTGAGGTGGAGCTGGGAAATAGCTCGCAAGCTGAGGAGGAGAAGCCGGGAGAAAGCCTGCAAGGTGAGGAGCAGCTAGGAGACAGAACGCAAGCTGAAGAAGAGGATCTGAAAGACAGCCTGCAAGCTGAGGAGGAGGAGCCGGGAGACAGAACGCAAGCTGAGAAAGAGGAGCTGGGGGACAGCCCACAAGCCGAGGAGGAGCTGAGAGACAGCCTGCAAGCTGAGGAGGAGCTGGGAGACAGCATGCAAGCTGATGAGGAGCTGGGAGACCACCTGCAAGGTGAGGAGGAGCCAGGAGACAGCCCACAAGCTGAAGAGGAGGAGCCGGAAGACAGCCTGCAAAGTGAGGAGGAGGAGCCGGGAGACAGCACGCAAGCTGAGAAAGAGGAGCTGGGGGACAGCCCACAAGCCGAGGAGGAGCTGAGAGACAGCCTGCAAGCTGAGGAGGAGTATGGAGGCAGACCTGCATTTGAGGTCTGTGTGTTGATGGGAGGGGAGGATTGTACTGGGGATCTTGAGGGGTGCACATAGTAAAAAACATTTGTGCTGGGGATAAGAGTGTGCTAGTAGGAGGAAAGGAGAGGAGGATTAATTTTAGGTAGGGGTATTTGTGCTGGAAGAGGAGAATTTGAGGATGATAGGGATAGGATTTGTTCTAGGAATTTTTTTTTGGGGGGGGGATTTGTGCTTGGAGGGGGAATTTGGTGGCTCAAGTGAGATTTGTTCTAGAAAGGGGGATTTGTCCTGAGAGAGAGAATTTGGAGGGTGACGGGAGTAAGATTTCTTTTAGGTGGGGTGATTTGGGGAGGGATTTGTGCTAGAAGAGGGTAAGAGGTGATTACGGGAGGGGATTTGTTCTGGGAGGGAACACTTTGGGGTGACGAGGGTAAGATGTGTTCTAGGAGAGAAAATATGGGGGGCAGATTTTGTTGTA
Source organism: Staurois parvus (assembly GCF_062004578.1). NCBI lineage: Eukaryota > Metazoa > Chordata > Amphibia > Anura > Ranidae > Staurois > Staurois parvus. The sequence goes on along the minus strand of NW_028317966.1, from coordinate 1,561,916 downwards.
GGAGGGGAAATATGGGGGGTGGATTTGTGCTAGAAAGGGTGATTAGAGGGGGATTTATGCTGAGAGGGGAGATGGGGGAAAATTATTTTTCTAGGGGGGGGGGGTAAGAGGTGATGTGTCCTAGGTGGGATTATGGGGAGGGGATTTGGGCTAGGAGGGGAAATACAGGGGGATAGAAGGGAGTAAAATTTGTACTAGGATGTGAAATGTGGGGGTATATGCTAAGAGGGGTAATTTGGGGGGATTTGTGACCATCTTACAGGCTGTTTTAATATTTATTACTGTTTTTAAAAATTTTTAAGTTTATTTTTTTTTTAGGGGGGGTGCAAATAGCTGGTCTTGCCTAGGGCACAAAATAGTCTAGCACGGGCCCTGACCTCTGTCAATGTACTAGTGCACAAAAATATCTGTCACAGTGTACCAATGCACAAAAACATCTGTCACATGGTAACAGTGCACAAGAACAGTTTCACAGTGATCTGTCACAGTGTACAAGTAAACAAAAACATCTGTCAGTGTACCAGTGAACAACATCTGTCACAGTGTACCCGTGCACAAAAGAATCTGTTAGTGTACCAGTGCACAAAAACATCTGTCACAGTGTACTAGTGCACAAAACATCTGTCACAGTGTACCGCTGTCCCATCAACATCTGCAATAGTATCCCATTGCAACATTAACATTTGTCATTGTCCCTAGTGGATGTCAAAATCCAAAATCTGTCAGTGTACAAGTGCGCAAAAACATCTCAGTGTACCAGTGTCCCACCAACATCTGTTACAGTGTACCAGTGGTGGTGTGATCAGATGCTTTTAGGGCAGAGAAGACATCTGGGGTCTAATAGAACCCAGATCTCTGCATTTATCACTATCTATTTCTGTCACAAGTAATGTTTACAATGCAATAGCAATAAAAGAGATTGAAAAATGTAAATAAACAGCATACAAATAGAAAAAAAAATGTAAAGCACCCCTGTGTATGCACGCAAAGGCAAATGCAAGTGATGGTCTCATATGCATATGTAAACAGCGATAACACCACACGAGGTATTGCCGCGAACATCAGAACGAGAGCAAATATTATAGCACTAGACCTCCTCTGTAACTCTAAACTGGTAACCTTTGAAGGCTTATAAATAGTCAGCTATGACATATTTGGTATCTATTTACTCAGTGCAACACCATATTTTATATTTTATAAAAAAAATAGGTATTATATTGTGCTTGTGCACTCCAAAGATATGCTGGTAGGTTAATTGGATCCTGTCTAAATTGGCTCTATGTGTATGTATGAATGTGAGTTAGGGACCTTAGATTGTACGCCCCTTGAGGTTTTGGGACTGATGTGAATGTACAATATATATATATATATATATATATATATATATATATATACGTATATATGTAAAGCCCTGCATAAATTGACAGCACTATATACAGTAAGTACCTGAAATAAATAAATTAAATACCGTGTGAGATAAAAAATAGCAAAACCCACCATTTTATTTTCTATGGCCTCTGCTAAAAATATATAATGTTAGAGGGTTCTAAGTAATTTTTTAGCAAATGTATTGATTTTCACTTGTAAACAAAAAGTTTCAGAAGAAGGCCTGGTCTTAAAGTGGATAATGCCTGAAGGTGCTCCTTGGATGTTGGGTCATTCTATGTGGCTAAGTTGTAAAAAAGTCTCACGCATGTGGTATTGCCATGCTCAGGAGAAGTAGCAGAATGTGTTTTCAGGTGTAGTTGCAAGTATGCCTATGCTGTGGGTGAGAAATAACTTGTTAATATGACATTTTTGTGGCAACAAAAATTACTTTCTTCATTTTCCAAAGAATTGTGGGATAACATTACAACTTAAAAAAAACTCACCATGCCTCTTACTAAATACCTTGGAATGTCTACTTTCCAAAAGGGGATCATTTGGGGGGTGTTTGTACTGTCCTGGCATACTAGGGCCTCAATAAATGAGGTACATCAGAATTGATTAAGAAAAATTGCTTATTTGCAAAACTGAACGGAAACTAAAAAAAAAATCTTACATTTTAGTTCTATTATATTTATAGCACAACACAAAAAAACAGTGGTGATTAAATACCACCAAAAGAAATCTTTACTTGTGTGAAAAAATTATACAAATTTCATATGGGTACAGGTTTGTTTGAGTAATTGTCATCCAAAATGTGCTGAAAGCTGAAAATTAGCCTGGGCAGGAAGGGGGTAAAAGTGCCTAGTATTGAGGTGGTTTAATTTTCAGAATGGAATGGACAGAAGTACACTTTTATGGTAGGTAAAACAGCTCCCTTATACATATTTCATCTGAGAATTTTTTATTCGCTTGGAGTTCAGCTTTAACTCATTTATTTTTCAGTGCAGCCAGCCCTTGGATAGGATATTGCCCATCAGAGCATTTACAGTAACTGCTTTAAACTGAAGAATGTAATTACAATTTTCTTATAAATAAAAATGTCCTCTCCTGGCCTGTATGCTAGAAATGATCTTCCCACCCACTTCCAGTGTCTGCAACCTAGAGGAAAACAGAATTTCTCTTTGTGATAGTTACAGTATGACCAGTTCAATTATCAGCTGGTTTACAGGGATTATAAAATATATAAATACACTAGTAGTTACAGCAGTGTATATTATTGTTTTTTACATTTCTATTGATACCGACATGTTAACATTTTGGAGAGTTATGAAATTTAAAAATAATCTCTTCAATTTCAAAATAAAAATTAAATTGTTTTAAATTATTATAAATTATTTAAAATATAGTATACATTTAAACTAGTAAGTAACATATACAGATACTGAAGAATATATATGAATGTTGATATGTAGTTGTAACAAGAAGTATACAAACTATATATTTTACTATTACTAAGCAATTGACAAGTAGACAGCAGTCATTTGGCATGGTCTATGGAATATACTTAGCTGAAAGAATTCATTTGTATAAACTTAACATCTGGCACATATCCCAATATGAACATGTTCTGTGAGATACTGTCATGTCAGAGCTTTTAATTGGCCTTCATTATAGCTAAAACCCCTAGTAAAAGATAGGCAGAGAGTAGCAGTCTCATTTATTATATGAAACAAATCAGAAACCATGAAGCAGTAGGGTGGTGATGTGTCACGCGCTATCTCAGAATAAGTCATTGTAATGAAGTGGGACTTTATTCTTTAAATCGTCAAAGACATTTCTTACATTCTTACAGTTGCTATAAAAATGTAATTGTTGCAAACAGCTTAAATGCTGAGCTCTGTGGGATTTGATATAGTTTTTGGTTGACTCTAGAAAAGATATATATTTTTGGCTCATTTTTAAAGTGTATCTAAGCTACAACTATTTTGCTTAAAAAAGATAGGATTTTGCAATGGATTGCACTTTAGAGGGCATTTTGTATTATGTTGCCTCCTCCCCACATGTTTTAACCAGTTTCTGCTCGGCATATTGTCAACAGTACCATGTGACCTGCTGTGACCAATCACAGCTGGTCACATGACAGTTGTTTACAGTGGATGGCTTCCTTTCATGCCATCCATTGTGTACAAGTGTGTCTAGCTGTGAATGGTCACAGAAATCACATGCACAGGCTTGGCCAATTACAGCCCATCTGTGTCATGTGATTAGCTGTGGCCAATCACAGCTAATACCAACAAAAAAAAACCTGAATGAATCAATTTCATTTAGTTAAATGCTTGCTTACAGCAAAGAAATTCTTTACTATTAGCAATCAATTGTGTAAAAAAAAAAATACTGATCACTTCCCCAAAGTAGTACAATGTTACTAAGGTAACATTATACTACTTTGGTCATAGTGTAATATGAAAAAAAATCTTAGAAAAGGAGACAAACATTTAATAAAAAATTTAATAAAAAATAAAAAAAAATAATAAATAAATAAAAAATGTAATTGTTTTTTTTTCGTACTGTTACCAGTCAGTGTCCTTATTCACCGCCATACCAGTTAAATGATGACGCTACACTGCACTGGTGACAATATGTAAAAAATTCTGAAAATAATGATTTAAATTTTTTAATTTTCCGAAAAATTATGACAAAAAAATTACAACTTCAAAAAACTCGCCATGCCTCTTATGAAATATGTTGGACTGTCTACTTTGCAAAAAGTGTTCATTTGGGGGATATCTGTACTGTTCTGACAGTTTTGGGCCTCAAGAAATTAGATTGGCAGTCAGTACTTCAAGATTGATCAATTTTCAGATATATCCCATAGTTTGTGAACTTTATAACTTTCCTACAAACTAAATAAATACTGATTTGGGTTATTTTCACCAAAGACATGTAGCAGAATACATCTTGGCCTACATTTATGAAGAACAATTAATTATTTGCAAACTTGTATAACAGAAACAAAGAAAATCGTGTTTCTTTTAAAACATTTTTGGTCTTTTTTGTTAATTTAGAAAAAAATAAAAACCCCAGTGGTGATTAAATACCACCAAAAGAAAGCTCTAGTTGTGTGAACAAAATGATAAAATTATAGTTTGGGTACAGTGTTGCATGACCGCGCAATTGTCATTAAAAGTGTGAAACCTGAAAATTGGCCTGAGCAGGAAGGGGGTAAAAGTGCCCTGTATGGAAGTGGTTAAACCATAAAAACCTGCAACCACCATGTGGGTAGTTACACAAACTTATTCAGGTCTCACCTGCAGGGTGTGATTGTGGGTATAGTTTTTGCCACACCGCAATGCAAATGCATGTGACCATACCTTTCATCTTGCTTGGCAGCTTAAGTGGGAGCAGTTTGGGGCAATAAAATGTGGCTCAGCCATGTATTTTTACCTTCCCCCCAACTGCAAGTGTAAATGAGGCCTAACTCTTTGGTCACACTGAATCTGACTTTGGAATTGTGCGACTTCAATTGAAGTTGCACGATTTCAAAGTCTGGTGTCAGTGTGACTTAGAGGACATCAGTGTGACTTCATGCACAGATGTCTATGCAAGTTGCACCTGAACTTGCAAAAAGAAGTGAATTAATCTACTCTTCCATTGCAAACACTAGAGTGCAACTTGTCGTTCATTTTGAAGCTATCAAAGCATGACAAGTCGCACTAGTGTGGCCAGGGACTTAGGCTTTTCTTGCTGTCTCTGTTCCCTATGGGGAGATTGACTCTTTAAGCCTGAAAATGAGGGACATTCCAAATTTTTGAGTTTTCACTGTAACAGAAATCAATAGAAAGTTGTCTAAGTCTAGGTTCACACCTAAGCGTTTTCTGCTGCATTTTGCAGAAATGCGCAGCAGTCCATTTAACATGATTTTCAATGGGACAGGTTCACATCTCCGCGTTTTCACCAGGAGTGTTTTATGGCAAGGGTCAGGGACTTTTTTAAATGCAAAAAGTTGTGTGTTTGGTTCTATAGCCTTCAACAGAGACACTGCAGAAAAGCATGTAGTGTGTTTTTGGTGCATTTTGGTTTTATTCTGCCTTGCAACAAGTTAAAAAAAAAAAAAGTGAAACGCATTAAGAACGTGGCAAAAACACATGTGCAAGAAAGCAAAATGCATCGCAAAAATTACTGCAGCAAAAACGGATCAAACACAAACTGCATAGGTGTGAACCTAACCTAAGAAAGGATTTCCCTCACTGTGGGAAAAAAATCATCTCACAGGTAGCAAAAATAGAAGTCTCCCCAATTGAATGCAAAAGGAAAAACACACTGAGGTTTTATCCTTTCTTTATCTAACAAAGAAAGTTCTTGGATTTAGAAATATTTTAAGGAGTTTTCTGTTTTATGCATGTATTTATCCAGACTCCTCTTGAACTCCCAATGGTAAAGATTACACTTTCATTAACGAAGTGTAAATAAATAAATAAAACCTTTTTATTTTCACTTTATAGCCAGTTATGATTTTATAAAAATGACACTAGACATGTGCAGAACAAAAAATGTGTTTTGTTCTGTTTCAGAATGATTCCTTAAGTTACTAATTTAGTTTCATTTAATTTATTTGTTTTCGACTGGATTCAAATTTTTCCAATGGATTTAAATTGAATTGGAATTGAATTGAATTTATCTAAATTCATTGTGGAGAATAACTGGTTCTGTTCTATTCAAAATTTGGACTCCAGAAGACCTTTTATATTCTTTCTTTGCTTTTCTTTTCTATTCTAATCTATTTTATTTTTTAAAATCTCTTGCATTCTATTATTTTCTATTCTATTATGTTGTGTTTAACCTATTATTTTCTATTTAGTTTTATTCTTTTCCAAATTCACATTTCAGAAAAGGGCTGTATTCTTTCTATTCTATTCTAATGTATTCTGTTTTTTCTATTCTCTTTTTTCTATTCATTTCTATTCTGTTTTTTTCTATATAATTCCTATATTTTCTACTCTATTTTATTATAGTCTTTTATTTTCTATTCTATTCTGCTTTACTCTATTCTATGCTATTATTTTCTATTCCTTTATTTTCTATTCTATTTTTTTTATTCTATTCTTTTATTTTCTATTCTATTCTGCTTTACTAAATTCTATACTATTCTAGTCATTTTTTTCTATTCTATTCTTTTACTTTCTGTTTTATTCTTTTATTTTCTATTCTATGCCTTTATAATCTATCCTATTCTATTCTGTTCTATTCTTTTCGAAATTTGAATATCGGAAGATGGCTATATTCTAACACTAATACACATTGTCTTTGAAGGAAGTCAGCAATAAGTTTATATTTTGAATTTGTTTTCAAATTCGAATTTGTTTTCCAATTTGATTCTATGAAAATTTGATTCAAATTTTGGACAACAATTTGTTTCATTATTTCGGATTCGTTTAAATTCATTACTATTGTAATTCAGAAATTTGGATACATCCGAATCTCTGAATAACAAAAATGTTGTCCTAATTTCGATTCAGAACAACACGAACTGCACATGTCTAAGTGACAAAAATTCAAACGTAGCAGCCATGCAACTATGGAGAAGTTCTGTACGCTGTCACAGAATTTATTCAAAATTCCCATTCCTTGTAATTAGCCTGCTGCCTTCACCATCAAGTCTTCTCCCATTACAGTACTTATTTATCATGTAAGTATAACGTCAGACCCTCTCACTTAATAAACTTACTGAGTGTGAGAAAGCTATTACAATTACCTGCTTCACTTTATGAAAGTATGCAGTAAAGCTTTCAAAAATTCTGACAAAGTGGCCTGGAGTTTTTTTTTCCCAATAGGGCTGTACATTGAAAGATAAGGATCTATGTTTGTATAGGAGTCCCAGCTCCCTGCTATACCTAGTTCTGAAGGGGAATCTCCTTAAGTGCACAGTACTTTTCCACTACAATAGTAAGAAAGCAGTTGAACTCAGGATAACATACTGTAGATAATAGCTGTTTTTTTCATTATGATAATGTCTATGATAAATCACCAGACTCTGACTTTTTTATCTTTAGAACCTGTAATTCCACTCTAAGTGGGGAGGTTGGGTGATGTAGAGCTGGACTGCAACTTGACCTGAAAGATCACATACAGTAATAGGAAATGGGTCCCTGGTGTGTAAGGCATCTTATCCCTCATCATTACTTCATTTTTTTAAACACTATGGATTACAGTGTAGTGGTTCTGGCTGCTATGTATTACTTTAATACTAAAGAGTATTCATATGGAAAATACTATACAAGTAAATATTAGCAATAATTGAAATCAATCTACATAGACAATCTAACCAACAAGAATCCTGTGCTTTAAAGTTTTGATAGTTTCATTTAATACAAATAATTTCTACACTTTAAAATGTTATCATGAATCTGAAAGATCTTCTGTATAAAACTGTAACTCCTACTTTATGCAGAACTGCACTGAATAAACTTTATTATAGCATACTTGCTGGGTTTATTTTTATTATGTATACATTTAAAAGCTATACTTCTGCACAACAAGGTAAGGTATTTTGTCCAGTAATCCTAGGTTATCATTAATATAAGTTAGTTGTGGCAATATTATATTAAAGTAAAATGACCAATGAAAAATGTTAATTTGCCCCATACAATTGTATTAGGAAGAAATGGGGGGGGGGGTGTATTCAATATTTTAATAAAGAAGCAAATTTGGGGATGTCTGGACAGACAGATATACAAATAGTTGCATAGTTGGCCGGAATAGGTATGGAAACTAGATGTGCTTCTGGATCCAGCATGTATGTGAAAATGACCTAAGAGATGCAAAAGCGGAGAACAAAAGATACAGGTTTACGTATAGGTTTAGGCCCATTTGATTTTTGCTCTATGTACAATAAAAGAAATTGATGTGGTTTTTTTTTATCATAAAATGGCAGAAGTGTGGAGCCTGTGGTGTCTCACAGAATGCTCTCTGTGGTATGCTGCACAGTCCAATGACTAGAGGGAAAGCCAGTGTTTTGATTTTCACAAGTTACTCAACTGGGCTCTGCTCCTCCTTCTTTCTCATTTTCCAGAGCCCCAAAGCAAGCAGAGCATTGTGTGTGTGTGTATGTATATATATATATATATCTTGTTATTTTCTATGAACTTGTGACAAAAAATAAAATATTCCATCGACTCAAGCTCTCAAGCTACCTCTCAGCACATAGCTTGGGGTGTCTACTTTCTGAAAAAAAGGTAATTTGGGGGAGGGTGTTTGTGCTATCCTGGCACTTTATGGCCTCTGCAACTGTGATAAGTAGTGAGGAAGTAAAATTAGGAAATTACGCCTTTTGAAACCTGAAGGTGGTCATTGATTTTTGGGCCCCATTACTTGGCTAGGCTCTCAAAAATATCTCACACATGTGGTATCCCTATACTCAGGAGAAGCATCAGAATGTATTTTGGGGTATAATTCAACATATACCCATTGCATGTGTGAGCAATATATAATTTAAGTGACAACTTTGTGTAAAAAAAATATAAATGTTTTACACGTTTTAAAAAAAAATGTAATCTTCTATGGGCTCAACATACCTCTCAGAAAATTGCTTGGGGTGTCTACTTTCCAAAAAGGGATTATTTTTTAGATGTTTGTACTGCCCAGGCATTTTAGCAACTCAAGAAATGTGATAGGCAGTCAGAAAATCTGCGTAAATTCCAGTATATATACCATAGTTTGTAGACACTATAACTTTCACACAAACCATTTAATATATACTTATTGGGATTTTTTTTTTATCATAGACATGTAGCAGAATACATTTTGGCCTAAATGTATGAATAACTAAACTTGAGTTTATTAGATATTTTTTTATACCAGAAAGTGGAAAATATATTTTATTTCAAAATTTTCAGCCTTTTTTTCGTTTAAATTGCAAAAAATATAAAACCCAGTGGTAATCAAATACCGCCAAAAGAAATCTCTATTTGTGTGAAAAAAAGATATGCATTTTGTGTTGGTACGGCATTGCATGATCGTGCAATTACCAGTTGAAATAGTGCAGTGCAGAATAGCAAAAAATGGCCTGGTCAGGAAGGGGGTAAAACCTTCCCGAACTCAAAGTGGTTAAACAATTTTATTTCCCTGGCTTGGGACATTTAAAATGGCATGCTATCATGTTTGTCTTGTTATTATTTTTAAGCTTCCACTTATTTACTTTTGTCAGTCGTAAGGTTTCTTCGATATATAATTGTCTTGGGTGATTTTAGCATCTTTTGACTCAGTATATGAAAGTGTTTAAAGTTTAGTGCAGCAACAAAGTTGTTCTGTACTTTTTGTGAGAGCTTAACTCAAGGATAGAACTTTCATGGATTTGGCTCATAAGCCAAATTTCATATTATTATTATTATACAGTATTTCTTATTGGTATCCTTATTGGTGGGTGGAATGGGGAAAGATGGGGAGAGGGCTATGACAGGTGATAAAAAAGTTCCCATATTACAAACAACCAGTGGAATTGGTACCATTTGTACAAAAATAAAAAATATGCAAAATATGTGTGCACAAGGTGTCAATGAATTAAAGTGTTTGTTCACCAATGCCAGAAATATGCCAAGCAAAATAGGTGAGTTGGAAGCTTTAGTGCATGCAGAGAACTATGATTTAATTGGTATTGCTGAATTTTGGCTTCATTCTTCACATGACATGGGCTTGTTGGAAGGCAACATGTATCTATATCAGACATTTATGGAGTCTTACTGCATGGTTGCCAAAGAACTATTTGGCCTATTGAATGTTATCTTGGAGTGTCAAGAAAAGCAAGTATTTACAACAGGATGTGTAACAAAAGGCTGCATACCAAAATCCTTGTCCTTGGAGTTCACACATACCCCCTAGCAGTGGGGCATAGAGATAAGAAAGCCTCAGTCCAGATGCCCCAGTGTCATGTATAATAAAAGGTCAGATTAGCCAGAAGGAAGGAGCCAGATGTGATGACCAGGGTCCGAGCATATTTGGCAATACAGCAGTGCCCTCTGGTGGAGATGACCTACTTCTGGAAGCAATCCTACATTTCCTAATGAATGAGGAGGACAGCCTCTTATGAGTTATGGACGCTTGCTCATTGGATGGAGAACTACACAAGGCGGGTCAAGGGTGTGAGTGTGGGAGTGCTTAAGAGGGCCTTTAAATATACAGTTGCAAGAAAAAGTATGTGAACCCCTTGGGATTACGTGGAGTTTTGCATGAATTGGGCATAAAATGTGCTCTGAACATCATCTAAGTCACAACAATAGAAGAACACAGTCTACTGAACATAATACTACACAAACATTACATGTTGCCATGGTTTAATTGCACATAACATGTAAACATTCACAGTGCAGGGAGGAAAAAGTATGTGAACCTTTGGACTTAATAACTGGTTGACCCTTCTTTGGCAGCAATAACCTCAACCAAACGTTTCCTGTAGTTGCAGATCAGACCTGCACAACGATCTGGAGTAATTTTGGACCACTCCTCTTCACAAAACTGTTTCAGTGTAGCAATATTCTTGGGATGTCTGGTGTGAATCGCTCTCTTAAGGTCATGCCACAGCATTTCAATCGGGTTGAGGTCAGGACTCTGACTGGGCCACTACAGAAGGCGTATTCTGTGCTGTTGCAGCCATTGTTTTGTTGAATGACTTGTATGCTTTGGGTCATTGTCCTGTTGCATCACCCATCCTCTGCGGAGCTTCAGTTGGCGGACAGATGGTCGTACGTTTTCCTGCAAAATGTCTTGATAAACTCTGGAATTCATTTTCCCATCAATGACAACAATCCGTCCAGGCCCTGAGGCAGCAAAGCAGCCCCAAACCATGATGCTCCCTCCGCCATGTTTCACAGTGGGGATGAGGTTTTGATGTTGGTGTGCTGTGCCTTTTTTTCTCCACACATAGTGTTGTGTGTTCTTCCCAAACAACTCAATCTTGGATTCATCTGTCCGCAGTATATTTTGCCAGTAGTGCTGTGGAACATCCAGGTGCTCTTTTGCAAACTTCAAACGTGCTGCAATATTCTTTTTGGACAGCAATGGCTTCCTCCGTGGTGTCCTCCCATGTACTCCATTCTTGTTTAATGTTTTCCTTATTGTAGATGTGTCAACAAAAATGTTAGCATGTGCCAGAGATTTCTGTAGGTCTTTAGCTGACACTCTGGGATTCTTGTTTACCTCATGCAGCATTCTGCGTTGTGCTCTTGCAGTCATTTTTACAGGACGACCACGCCTAGGGAGAGTAGCAACAGTGCTAAACTTTCTCCATTTGTAGACAGTCTGTCTTACCGTGGACACATGAACATCAAGGCTCAAGGAGATACTTTTGTAACCCTTTCCAGCTTCATGCAAGTCAACAATTCTTGATCGTAGGTCTTCTGAGAGCTCTTTTCTGCGAGTCATGGTTCACATCAGACAGTGCTTCTTGAAACCAGTAAACCCAAAACAGGTGTGTGTTTTTTAAGGGCAGGACAGCTGTCAGCAACACATCCAATATCATCACACTGATTGGAGTCAAGGTTGGCTCACTCCTGGCTCCAATTAGCTCTGGGAGAAGTCATTAACCTAGGGCCTCACATACTTTTTCCTCCCTGCACTGTGAATGTTTACATGTTATGTGCAATGAAACCATGGCAATATCTAATGTTTGTGTAGTATTATGTTCAGCAGACTGTGTTCTTCTATTGTTGGGACTTAGATGACGTTCAGAGCACATTTTATGCCCAATTCATGCAAAACTCCACGTAATCCCAAGGGGTTCACATACTTTTTCTTGCAACTGTAGTGTGGGCCATGTTTTTGGCCTCTTCCACCAGCTAAAAGATACTTAGCTTTGAGGACGAACTTATGTAATGTATCATCTTTACTATTATTCCCATATACTGTGGAATATTGGCTTAGATTTCTATGTTAGTTTTACTTTGTAAATAAATAAGACTTTGCTTCTTTGAGCATAGTGTTTGTTATTATCGCTAATATTGCAGTGTGTTATGTCCTTCAATATTTTCAAAGCTTACATAGTTACTAATTAATTATAGGAACAGACAAATAGTACATAATTGTATAATAAATAGGGGGATTCCAAAAAACAAAACCCCTATTATTTATTTCAGGGCTATTAATATTCCTGGCTATGTTCTCTTTCAGAGAGACAGGGTAAAAAGGAGAGATTGTGGTGTCTGTCTCTATGTGAGAAGTGATCTCAAAGCAAGTGTGAAAGAGGACTTAGTTGATGGAAAGTGTGATGAGGCTGAAGTATTATGGGTGGAATTGCATATGGGGGTGCATATTACAAAGGTAATCATTGGAGCTGGCTATAGGCCACCCAGTGTTAATGAGGAAGTGGAGACTCAGCACAGATCAAAAGGGCTGCAAGGGCTGGAACAGTGATAATAATGGGGATTTTAACTACCCCGGAAATTGACTAGAGTAATGGCACTGCAGGAACAGTTAAAGGGCAAAAAATGTATAAACCTACTACAGGATAATTTTATGGAACAGTTCATAGAGGTCCCAACTAGGAATGATGCTCTGCTGGACCTGGTAATGTCAAATGATACAGAGCTTATTGCTAATGTCCATATAAAAGAACATCTGGGTAGCAGTGACCATAACATGATTTCATTTATTGTTAGCTGTTAACAACAAGCACATACAGGAAAAATAAAAGCACTCAACTTTAATAGAGCTAATTTTCTAATACTGAAAAATATATTCCCATGAGCCACAAGTATAAAAGGCTAAAATTCAAACCTACGTGGCTTATGACCGAAGTTAAAAAATATATAGATAATAAGAAAAGAGCTTTTATTAAATATAAAAATTAAGGAATGCTGTCTTTATTTAAACATTACAAAGAATATAACAGAATATATAAAAAGGAAATCAAGGCCTCAAAAATTGAAAATGAACGACAGATTGTAAAAGATAGCAGGACAAACCCCAAACAATTCTTCAAATATATTAATAGTAAAACGGTCAGGTCTGAGAATGTAGGCCCTTTACAAAATAATCTAGGGGGTGACTAGGGACAAAGAGAAAGCAAATGTTTTAGATACCTTCTTCAGCTCTGTGTATACAAAGGAGCATGGGGGAACTCTTGTCCATAATGGGCATGGTATTGACACAGCAAAAGATGATCCACTTTGGCTTACAACCGATATGATCCAGAAATATTTAGACAGAATAAAGGTAAATAAAGTAGTTTTATACACCCACGGGTCCTTAAAGAATTGAGCTCAGTTGTTTCAATGTCATTGTTTCTAATTGTTAGGGACTCTTTAATGACTGAAATAGTACCTCCGGTCTGGTGTAAGGCCAATGTGGTGCCTATATTTAAAAAGGGATCAAAATCTTTACCAAGTAATTATAGACCTGTTAGCTTAACATTTATAGTTGGGAAGATACTGGAGAGTTTAATAAAAGACAACATAGATGAATTCTTTCTGCTAAAAATATTTTAAGCAACAGCATGGATTCATGAAAGACAGAAGTTGTCAAACAAATCTGATTTCTTTTTATGAGGAGGTGAGCAAAACCTTGGACAGAGGGGTGGCTTTGGACGTGGTATACTTGGATTTTGCAAAAGCATTTGACACAGATCACAACACATGGCTAATGTGTAAGCTAAAGTCTACCGGTTTGCAAAAATCATTATGTAAATGGATACAAAACTGGTTAAAAGATCATATTCAGAGAGTAGTGGTTAATGATTCATACTCTGAATGGTCTAGGATTGGTGCACCTCAAGATTCAGTGTTGGGACCTTTACTTTTTAATAAATTTATAAACGATATATGGTCTGAGATTAAAAATGCCATTTCAATCTTTGCAGATGACACCAAGCTGTGCAGTGGAATAATGTTCTTACAGGATGTCTCCAACTTACAAGCCGACCTCAATGCATTGTTAAATTGGGCAACTATGTGGCTGCGGTTTAATGTTGATAAATGTAAGGTTATGCACTTGGGGGCTAAGAATATGCATGCATCATACATACTAGGGGCGGGTACAACTGGGGGAATCAATGGTGGAGAAGGATCTGGGAGTTCTGGTAGATCACAAGCGTAATAACGGTGTGCAATGCCAAGCTGCGGTTTCTAAAGTGAGCAAAATCCTCTCTTGTATTAAAAGAGGTATAGACTCCAGAGAGAGAGATATAATTTTACCCCTGTATACAGCATTAGTAATACCTCATCTGGAATACGCAGTTCAGTTTGGGGCACCAATTCACAAAAAGAACATTGGGGAACTGGAGAGAGTGCAGAGAAGGGCAACCAAACTGATAAGAGAGATTGAACTAGATGGACTTTTGTCTTTTTTTAGCCAGATTAACTATGTGACTTTCTTTTTCCATTTTTCAAGAATAACCTCTTTTAGAGCCTGGATGCTGGATGGAGAGTGATGCCTAACTTGTCTCTTCAGAATCCCCCATACTGTAGGTGTTCAATTGGGTTCAGATCAGGAGACATAGTTAGCCACTGAATCACTTTCACCCTGTTCTTCTTCATAAATGCAACAGTGGCCTTAGATGTGTGTTTTGGATCATTGTCATGTTGGAAAAGTGCACGACGACCAAGGGCACAGTGTGATGGTAGCATCTTCTCTTTTAATATAGAGCAGTACATCTGTGAATTCATGATGCCATCAATGAAATGCAGCTCCCCGACACCAGCAGCACTCAGGCAGCCCCACAGAAGGACACTGCCACCAACATGTTTCACTGTAGGCACCATACATTTTTCTTTGTACTCCTCACCTTTGCAACACCATTCAGTTTTGAAGCCATAAGTTCCAAAAACATTTATCTTGGTCTTATCACTCCAGAGTACAGAGTTCCAGGAGTCTTCTTCTTTTTCAGCATGGGCTCTGGCAAATTCTAGGCAGGCTTTTTTGTGCATGGGCTTTAGGAGAGGCTTCCTTCGTATATGACACCCATGCATGCCATTCCTCTGCAGTGTACACCATATTGTGTCACGGGAAACAGTCACCCCAGTTTGGCTTTCTACTTCTTTAGCTAACTGCAGTGAGCTTGCATTGTGATTTTCTTCAACCCTTCATATCAGAATAAGCTTCTGTCGAAGTGTTAACTTCCATGGGTAGCTTGGATGTCTCTGTGAGATGGTTGCAGTTCCATCTTTCTTAACTTTTTGTATCACTTTTGCTACAGTATTTTGCCTGATAAAGCTGTAAAGCTTTGCTGATCTTCTTATAGCCCTCACCTTTCTTGTGTAAAGAAATTATTTTTTTCACGCCTTGTGACATTTCTCTTCCATGTGGTGCCATTGCTGACAGCATGAAATGGGAAGGGGTTTTCTTCGTTATGTATCTCCCTTTTATAATCAACTGTCTGCTGGACACCTGTTTAATGAATAATTAGACTCACTGTATTTAAATTCTTGTTAATTAGTATTTTGTTGTCTAAAATTTAGCTTTGCACTTAAGACTTTCTTTGGAGTGTATTCATTTTTGCAAAATGGTCTTGAATGAATTTTCTTAGGAAAAATACTTTTTTTGTTTGTGCAAATAAACCTTGTTTGCAATCAATGGCCCGCATTTGTGGGAGTATTAAATAGTATAGTGTACAATAGAAAATGTTGATTCTGAGAGAAAGGTACAGGTTTTCTGACAAATCTGTTGGGGTGTACTCATTTATGCTGAGCACTGTATATACTGGGGTTTTAAGTCTAGTAGATGAAACATTGTTATCTTTCTTTAACAGAAATTACAGAATGAATGACATGTTCTAAATAGAGTTTTGTTTACCTCACTTCACAAAATCTGCCCTTATCATCAGGTTTGTTTTCTATCTTTAATTTTGTCAACCCTCAATCAACAACATATGGGCTAGAGTCAGATAAATAAAGAGCTTCCCTTTTTCTATTTTGTACTGACCTGAATAGGTTTCGACAGAGGAAAAACAATAACACAAATAGAAGTAGGAAAGAATACAACAATTTAAACATGTACATTCACATGGGACTTGTACATAGTGATTCTATAAACCAAAAAGACAGCTGAAGTAAAAGAAATGCCATTGGATCCAAATCTCTGTCCTCAAAGTGACATTAAAAGTGTTATATGCTGTAAGGAATTGAAGTTCATAAAGTGATAAGAACTTTGAGATAAAAGAGGTGGTAAGAATCACCTGCAGCAATGAATGTTCAGAGGAGAAACTTTTTTGCATTGCTTATGTTTGCTGTATAGAAACTTTCCCATTATGGATCAGTTAGCTTTATCTCTTAATGGAAGTTACATCTTTCTATTCTTTTAGCTCCAGTTAAGAAGCAATCTATGCAGCTGAGCCATGTTCCTGTAAATTGAATGTAGCATAAACAATTCTGTAGTACGATCAGATGAATTCTGATTGGTTGCTATATGCTATTGTACACTTAAACTTGAAGTGGAACTTCAGATTATATATAAAAATGGGCAAACAGGCAGAAGAGATGTGCTTTGTTTCTTCTGAATTAAAAAAACCTACCTGCCTCTCTGCCCCTCTACAGTAAGTTGCGCATTGTAGAAATTCATCAATGCCAAAGCTAATGTAACTCGTGCACATGTACAGGAGTGATGTCATCCCCACCCAGCCAATGAAAGTGACTGACTGGCATTCAATACCAAGAAGATATCAGCTGCTGGTGGAGAGCCCCAGGACGTTGCTTCGCTGGAACCAAGGTGAGTGTAGTTCCATTTAAAGTCCAATTGAACTTGAAGTTTAAATCAGACAAGTACATTTCAGGTTCATGAAAACAAAATGTCATAGGTTTTAAAGTTACAGAGTAAAAAAAGTTCAGTGTAGAAGCAGTGGTCTCTCTGCAAAAGTCCAACACACACAGAGTGATGGCCAGAGCTCTATAATCAGCAAGGATCATGAGCTTTGCTGCTTGCAGAGCTATAGGTCTGATTCAGACTAGAAGGCTGTTAGACCTCTGCAGACCTCTTCTTTCCCATGGTGGACAGGAGTCTCACTTTGCAGCTGCTGTCAGGGGACAAACTGTTCTACTTAAATTGTGGTTGCTTTAGAAGTGAAACATATTTTGTTTTGAAGTTTAACTGTAGACCTTTCTTTAGTTTTGAATATAGTGAAAAGGGATTAGAGCACCTGTCAGGTTTTCATTGTTGTCTGTGCCTCTGTTAGGGAGATTCAGCCTCTCTTTTTGTCTTGTCTATGATTTTTGCCAAAATGGAAAAAAAAAATAAATAAATATTGGATTATCACCAGAACCATAGAGGGGACATATTTCCACATGGGACGCTAGTTCTGGTGACCCTTATGACAACCAGGGATTCCCTCACTTTGGAGGAATTTCCTCTCACATTCTGTTTTGGCTTTGGGACAAGAAGTATAAGAAAATATCCACAGTGGGACACAGATGGCAAAAAAATTACATGGGTTATAACCCTCCCTTGTGCTACCAAAAAAAAAAAAAGTTTTGCATTTAGTTTTTTTTTAACAGAACATGAAATGTAATTAATTATTTAAACTGAAGGTTTAATCCTTTCGCTGCCAGGCCCTGCACTCCACAACACACTCCACAAGGTGGCCAGACATTTTTTGCAGTTTTTCCCATTTTTTTAATTTTTCACTTACAGCTTTCAGAGTTTGTAAAAGATCCCCAAAATCATGCATTCTCTGAAAGCACATGACCTGTAGAATAAGTAAAATGCTACTGATTTTTTTAGGACCTGCAATAGTTGCACAATTCCGTTTTCAGTATAAGTACACAAAAATCATTATTAGTGGATACATACATGGGAAAACTTACAAAATTCCTGCTAAATGCCTACTACATATTAAAGCTAAAACTGTATTGAGTTAATAAATAACCAATATTTGTAAATTTTAAATTGCGCCATTTTATGAAATGGTTAAATTCGGAAGGTGCACAAAACTGTAAATAATAGCATTTTACTTAAAAAATCTGAGGCTATTGTTCATATAAAGCTTTTAGAGTTTGTAAAAGCACATGATCTATAGAATTTTAAAAAATGTGCTACGGAATTTTTAGCAAACCGCTATTTTCACTAAAAAACACGCTAAAATCATTATTAGTGAACAAAAACAACATAACTTACAAAGTTCCTGCTAAATTCCTAGGCCTTGTTCACATGGGACATACTGAAGCGTACACCCATGGAGGGCTATGTTTACCCACATGTGGATGCCTAGGTGTTCCACGCATCCCCATGCAGGCAGTCCCATTCATTCCAATTGAGATGCAGCCGCTCCTTCTAGTCTGACATCTGTGTGGGTGCACAACCTCGAATACAGACAGTGCTAGCTCAGGGACATTCCCCAAGACCCACACGGATGTCAATTTGGGAGCAACAGCTTTGTTCGTGCAGAAGCTACATCCCAAATGACATCTATGGGACTGCTTGCAAAGGGATGCAGGGAACAGCTGTGCATCTCTTTGCAGGTAAACAGGACCTTGCAGAGGTGTACGCTGTAGTATGCCCTGTGTGCACAAGACCTTACTGTTCTTTTTTAAATTTTTTTTGCTTTAAAATTTTATTTTTCAATACTTTATACTTTTTTTGGGGGAGGGAGAGATGAGGGTCTTTGGTGAGATGTCTAAACAGACCCCTGATGGCTCTTTTTTGAGACAGAGAAAGGGACTGAAGACAGTCACTTTCCCTGCAGCCTTAGCTGCACTGTACTTGATAGAATAGGAGTCTGTATAGAGACTCTTATTCATCCACAAAACTGAAGCTTAGTAAACAATGTTTACTATTCTCCAGTGATAAATGGACAAAAGGAGCAATCGATTGCTCACTATGTCCATTCAAGGAAAGCAAGGAGGCTGGTAAACACGTTTACAAATCCCTTCCCCTCCCCTCACAGGCCGTTCTCCCTCCTGAGAGCTTCGGTTTGCCCCAGCAGAAGCTGAAGCCGGTGGGAGGAGGAGGAGGGAGAGCCGGCTACAAGCACAGTACGAAGGGTGCTCCTGGGATCAGGTGAGTGGAAGATTGACTGCAAGGGAGGTCAGAATAGCCCCTGGGTGCTGGAATTGTATATTTTATTTTGCTGTGGCTTCAATGCAGCATCTAAAGCCGATAGGCACAGAGGGAAGCTGTCAGTCACAGGGAAGCCAGCAATGATCAATGCCGGTGGGATTAGGGTAGGGGGGAAGGGTGTGTTTGGTACACTAGGGTAGGGGGAATTAGATTGGCAGCAGGGGAGTCATTTTATCTATAGCAGGGCATGTGGAGGCAGGTGAAGTAGCGGAGGATTGTCAGAGGTGGCAGCAGTGGCGGGTGGGTCACAAGTTGCAATCCATAATCCACAATCCATATGTGTTTTTGATGATATATGGCTATATGAAGAGATGCATGACCATATTGTAAATGTCTATTTCAGCTAAATTTTCACAGAGTCTTTTTTAATCACTACTCACGTCACCATAGCGTAGCTCACAGTTTTTTGTAAAGTATTTTAGTCTTTTCTAATCTATTCTATAATTTTTCTATTATTTTATATTCTATTTTAATGCATTCTGTTCAAATTCAAATTCATTCTATTCAAAATTTGAATTTTGTAAGGCAGTTAGATTCTTTGTATTTTATTCTATTCTATCATTTTTTTTATACTATTCTATTCTATTCTTTGATTTTTCTCTTCTAAATGTTTATTTTCTGATCTTTTCTATTCTATTGTAATATTTTCTATTCTATTCTAATTGATTCTATTCTATTCCTTTATTTTCTGTTCTATTTTGCTCTGTTTTACTCTATTATTTTCTATTCTATTCTTTAATTTTCTGTTCTAATCTTCTGTATTCTTTTTTATTCTATTATTTGATTTCCTATTCTAATATTTTCTATTCCTTGATTTTCTATTCTTTTTAGTTCTGTGTTACTCTGTTATTGTCTACTGTATTCTGTTCTATTCTTTTTTTCTGTTTTTTCCTATAGTATTTTCTATTCATTTCTATTTCTTTATTTTCTGTTCTATTTTATTCTATTCTTGTTTTCAAATTCAAAATTCAAAACAAATTGCACATGTCTAATCACTGGCCTGGACCTGTATAGCACCTTACTTGTCCACAA
The DNA here is from genome assembly GCF_062004578.1 of Staurois parvus. Taxonomy (NCBI): domain Eukaryota; kingdom Metazoa; phylum Chordata; class Amphibia; order Anura; family Ranidae; genus Staurois; species Staurois parvus. The sequence continues at coordinate 1,541,486 of NW_028317966.1, read as the reverse complement.
GGCAATATATCATTGCACAAGGTTCCATTATGCAGAGGTCTAATGTTGACCTGTTACTTTGCAGGCTATGATTGAAGTCTGGGTACTATTTATCTGAGCATTAAAAACACATAGGACATAGATCCAGACAACACCAATCTCCTAATCCCAGCTGGAACTATTTAGAAGCTAGCTATATTCATGCAAAGAACTGTACCAACAGGACCATCACCTAAGACATTATCAAAAAACTGAAGCCTGGCCTAACAGGTAGAGGTTATATCTGGAAAAAGACTTCCTATTTTTCCTTTTTTCGCCAGTGTCCAATCAGCTGAAGGTCCCAGCATAATCCTATTGTTATGAATCTAAAGACACTCTGGTGTAGATTTACTAAAACTGGAGCATGCAAAATCTGGTGCAGCTGTACATGGTAGCCAATCGGCTTCTAACTTCAACTTGTTCAATTAAGCTTTGAAAGTAAAACCCCATGCTGTCCCCATTAAAATATTCCTCTAAATTTTAGATTTCCCATTCATTTCAATCCAGATGACAACGATCACCAGGAAAATAGAGAAGGTGAATCTCCCCAGCAGAGACACTGACAATTATCAAAAAAAAAAATGTTCTATCCCTTCCAAACTCTATCCAAATAAAAAAAATATTTGCTTTAGAAATATTTGAAAGAGGTATTAAAAGTAAACATGTATTATACTACAGCTTACCAATTCTTATATGTGGTCACTGCCTTAGTTTTTTAGGCATTTTTTCACTTATTCTGGTGATCTAACCATTAAGTCTATTATTTTTCAAAAGAACACGCTCTCTTGCAGATGTAGCTGTTAGAAGGATGAGGCATACCATTTACCATTGAAAGTGGTACAATTATTTATGTAAAACCTTTATCACAAAAAAAAAGACACTCTAATACAGAAGGTGTGTTATTGGCCAGATCACCAGGTGAAAACAGAGGGAACGAGGAAGAGTCTTAAAAAAGTAAAACCAATGCAGCCACCAATTCTGACTACTAGTAAGTTGCAATATATAAAATTTTTGGTTTCAGGTTTAATACCACTTTAATAACTTGCATACGTGGGTATTTTTTTATTATTTTTCACACACGTTAAAATCTGAATTTTTTGCTAGAAATAACTTTAAACCCATCAAAAATTATATATTTGTAAAGCTGAGACTCTGGAGAATAAAATGGTAGTTACATTTTTTATGTCGCGCAATATGTGTGCAACTGTTCAGGAAAAATACACAAAAATTTAATTTTAGTGAAAAAAAACAAAATATGATACCCAGTTTTTCTTAAAATATAAACAAATGGAGTAACATCAAGCAAATACTGTAGATATGAATCCTGCTGAGCCTTAAGATTGCACATGGTCACAAAATAGCATAAAATATGGTACTCCAAATTGTACATAGGCAATGATTTTGCCCATATTTAGGGTATATTATGAAATTTAGTCCAACACCTCCCCCCATCCCTGATCCCCCCCTCCCTTTGGCAGTGTATGGGGGATGCTCTCCCCACAACCGCTGATGTTTTTTAAAATTGGTGCAGCTGTGTAGGGCTCCACCAACACAGCTGCATCATTCATTCACAGAGATCTTTGAGTAAATAAACTACAAGTCCTGTCTGCCATTGTGGCAGCTAGCTTGTAGCTCTCAATCAACTATGATGGTGCTAGTGAGTGCCCTTGCAGTTCATTGGCATTTTCTTCAGCTTTCTAACAGCCTGTACAGAAGTAAAGGCAGAAAACTGGAGTAAGTGTCTGCAGGAGCTTGACATTGTGGTTGATTTACTAAAAGTAAATATACTGTGCACTGCATGTGCAGTTGCTTTAGATCCGAGGGGAAGCTCTGAAATGAGGCGAAGTTCTGCTGATTTCTTTCATCCAGTCATCATGCTTTTCTTTTTTTCTTGCATGTTCCCCTCAGATCTAGAGCAACTGCACTTTCAGTGCACTTCCAAGTGTATTTGCAGTGCACACCAACAAAGAGATTTGTGAAAAGAGATTCACAAAAAAACGGCTACATTATGGACAGAATGCGATACTCAGAAAGAATTTCCAAAAATTATGCTTTATTACACATTAATATTAGACAATCGGGCAATCGCCCTGGTTTTCCATCACCTCAGTATGAGACAATACACACGGACCTAAAACCATTTAAAATGACACCAAGACCGGTCTGAATATAAGTGTGCTGCAAAGGTTGTGACAACCATAGTCTAAAACCTTTGCAGCACTGCACATTGGTTACACTTCCTGTAGGAGGTGTTTTCAAAAATTGTACCATAGGTATATAATATCACATGCTATGCAAATAGGCAAAATACAGTTACCACATGAAGAGAGACATAACCCTAAGCCTATACAAGGCAATATGAGTAAAAAATTGGAATGAGAAAAGGGGGGAGAAAAAAGTACCCCAAAAATGTAATTATGGATTCAAGTAGTACAACCCTCATTGGTCCTGATGAAGCTGAGTGAGATACGCCCATCGGCAAAACGCGTTGACGTCATACGTCAGATACGTCACTTCCGGTCATGCGCATTGGCGATATGCACACCGACCTACAAGGAGGCAGCCATCTTCACATGCCATGAGTCATGCAAAAGCTGTACAGGCGCCATGGAGAGGTCGGAACCCGCGAAATGTCGGCTGATGTAAGCGGTAGTTCCCTGGATCAACATTGTAGTACCTATGAAGGATACTTCTATTTTTTACTACCCATGGCACAGGTGGTGAGTGGACTTTAAACAGGAATAATGAAGAAGGTTTCTTGTTACTTATACTACATATACATCAGAGTGAGAGTACCCAGAGTGACTATCCTCATATTATTTGTCTTATTTCAGGATGGGGACATTATGATGCATTACCTAGATGCAAGGCACACAACATATATTGCAACAGGCGGAAGACCCATTGGGCCTCACTCCATCTTAAATATTAAAGTGGTTTGCAGTCCACATGTTGTGGTTAAGAAACCATATACAGCAGGCCTCTGCTATCTTCATTTAACTCTCCATCAAGACATCAACAGGGACTCTTGCATCTACAAGAATCTTTGCAACTATTTGCATCTACCACGGGCCCCAACCACATATGCCTATATAGGGTTGTACTGCTTGAATCCATAATTACATTTTTGGGGTACTTTTTTCTCCCCCCTTTTCTTATTCCAATTTTTTACCCATATTGCCTTGTATAGGCTTAGGGTTATGTCTCTCTTCATGTGGTAACTGTATTTTGCCTATTTGCATAGCATGTGATATATTATATACCTATGGTACAATTTTTGAAAACACCTCCTACAGGACGTGTAACCAATGTGCGGTGCGGCAAAGGTTTTAGACTATGGTTGTCACAACCTTTGCAGCACACTTATATTCAGACCGGTCTTGGTGTCATTTTAAATGGTTTAAGGTCTGTGTGTATTGTCTCATACTGAGGTGATGGAAAACCAGGGCGATTGCCCGATTGTCTAATATTAATGTGTAATAAAGCATAATTTTTGGAAATTCTTTCTGAGTATCGCATTCTGTCCATAATGTAGCCGCTTTTTCTGTGAATCTCTTTTCACAAATCTCTTTGTTGGTCTCCATATTTTTTGGCTACTGGATGGAAGCCATACACTGGGTGATACAGTAATTTATATTTGAACCTCTAAATCTATTTTTTACTATTTGCAGTGCACAGCCTATTTGCCTTTAATAAATCCACCCCATTGCACCCACGATCCACTGATCCTTGGGTGCAATGCTTTGCAGGCTCCTGAGGAATAAAGTGCACACTTTTGTTTTGCAATATACATGCGTATTTTCTATTTTTCCTTTAACCACTTCCCCTCTGCCTTATAGCAGAAGTAGTGCTACAGGGCAGCATTGCATTTGCCTTTCTGCGTAGGGGGCACACATGCCTCCCTACCCGCACTGCAATTGACGGCTACAGATGTCAATCATCAGGTCCCGGCTGGAGATTTCCCGCCGGCACCCGGTGATCTCTGAGTAACACTGACAGGGGAGAGACCTGTGTGTAAACAGTGTAAACAACACAGGTCTCTCTCCTGCCAGCAATAACATGCTGCTTTGTATTTCTTTGCATAGCAAATAAATGCACAGCAGCATGTTTCCCTAGCAAAACACACAAAGCACATCATGTAAAACAGCTCACAGTTAACCCTTTGGTCATCCCAGATGTTAACCCCTTCCTGCCCTGTGTCATTAGTACAGGGACAGTGCTTTTTATTAGCTCTAATCACCGTATTAGTGTCATGTCAGTGGCAGTTAGTTCCCCCCAGTCAGTCAGAATGCCCGCCAGCAGTCCCACAGTCCCGCTATAAGTTGCTGATCGCCGCCATTACTAGTATAAAAAACAAATTCCAGTATATATACCACCATTTGTAGATGCTATAACTTTCACGTAAACCAATTCATTTCCATGTATTGTGATTTTTTTTTTCTCAGCAAAGACATATAGCAGAATACATGGCCTACGTTTATGACAAAATTTGATTTTTAAAATTTTTTTACTGGATATGTTTTAGAGCAAAAAGTTAAAGTAATGTAGCGCCGTATTGCAAAAAATAAAATTAAAAAAATGGCCTGGTCAGGAAGGGGGTGGGGGGAAATCCTCTGAAGGGCAAGTAGTTAAAGCTGAACCTTTAAAAGCTATTACATACAGGTTATGGGTGTAGACTTAACTATAAATTAAAGCCCTAGAATTATTTCTCTCTCTGACATTCGTGACGATACCTCACATGTGTGGCACGATTTAGGTTTAGATCACACTCTCACCCCACACTGTGCATTTGAATTGGGTTGTGTGCAGAGGTGATGTTGTTGCTTTAAGTTTTTTAAAGCAACATATTTATTTTTTTTACATATATATATTTTAAAATTATTATTTAATGTTATTGCTATCTCAAGGGGGCGAATAGACCCCCTATGTGAAAACATTGGTTGGTTGACAGGCCTCTTTATGGAGACATCAGAAGTCTATTATACCTCCAATGTCTGTCCTGCCCTCCATACATAATGGACATAGTATACATCACCAGTGGTGTCATTATGGGGGTGCAGGGGAGGGCAGGCCTGCCACTGGCTGACATTGTGCGGGGCTCACACCTGCAGCCTAAGGCGCCAAACCCACTAAATTAGCCCAGATTCTTGGGGGAATACTCAGAGACTGATGGGGGTCAGCAGGCTGACTGTGCCTGGAAACTGAAGCTGTAATGCCATGTGTGTAAGCAGTCTACAGAGAGGACTGCCTGACATATTTACCACAGGGCAGAACTTCTGGTGTCATGGCAAAGGGAATGACTCTTTTCACATTTAGGCAACATTAACACCAGATATTAGGTTAAGGCGTTACCATAGGGCGGTACTATGAAAACCAAGACCGTTAGATATGTGCCACGTCCTTTAATCAATATATTTTGGAAAAGTGTAGAGTATGGACTTTATAGGCACGTAACCTCACATCAACATTTGTTAAAAATGCTTTCTTTTTCACAATCTTAATAGTTAAAAACAAGAGAAGAGGCATATAATCCAAATAATCATAATTCTCTTTGTCAATTAGAGCATCCATGTAGTTTGCTTAAACTTGTTATGGAAATGGGACACAGAATGTGCCGACACAGATTTATACCACTGTTTGTTATTAAGAATATCATAACACATTTTTTCATATTGGGCCGTAATCATAATAATATTCCCACCCTTATCAGCTGGTTTTATAACAATATTGGGTCTATTTTTAAGTTGTGTAAGGGAATGTCTCTGTGAAGGCGTGAGATTGGACTCAGAGGCCAGGATATTAATTTCACTGGCCATAGAGTTGGTAGTAAGATTCGGGAAATGTTGTGATTTGTTTCTGAATTTGGAACTAAAAGATAAGCTAGTGGGTTCAGTCAGTACATGGGCCTCCAATGAATTGGAACCCTGTTCATTATGTTCATATATATTACTCTAGTAATGGTAAAATGCTAACTCTAGTTAGTAGACATCTAGGATTATATCACAAATTTGACACTACATGTGTACGATTCCTAGTACTGGAAGTGATTAGTCCAGGTAGTAACTGGGATATAAAAAATCCTTCAAAAAGTGGCGATAAAGATTGAACGTCTCAAAGCCACCCAACCCTCAGTGATCAATAAAATGTTGTCTTATACAGCGTTACTGTGAGATTGTTGCATATGATTATTTATGTTATCCTGTTACCCTGTGTCTCCAATGTTTTGCGTTACTTACAATTATCGTTTTTTTGCTAGACTTTGCTAGAATGTTTGAATAATGTAGAGTCTAAGTTTATCTAAGATTTAAGCCATGATTATTGTATGCTATTTACTACATAGCTGCTGATTTATCCATATTTGGGCTTACCATTTTATCAATTTCCTATCTGTTCCAATGGTCCGTCTAGTTCCTTCTCTGATATGCCCTCAATAGATTAATATGTATGAGAGTTATATGCTTTTTTAAATGTGTGTCATATATGTATTCTATATTTATTAGTACTTGGCAGGCATTTTAGTCTGTTTAGGCCATTTGTTTCCTGGATATGTGGCCAGAAAAGCCATTGCATTTTGCGGTACCAGTGGATATGACCCCCACTTGGGGGCATGTGTCCCTGGCGTGTTGGCACAGCGGCCTGTGTGGGTAGCCTAGAGGTGTTTCTGTAACCTGTGGTCTCCCCACGCGTGTGCCAGCTGATGCCGCACTGTCTACCAGTTCCGTTGGCCTCTGTGTCTCAGGCAATCGGCCAGTGCACATGCATCATTCCTACGCATGAGTGTTACATTCTGGCTGGGCCGGGTGACATCACACTCCGGATTCCCACACATGTGAACCCCGGTTTGGGCTAGTTAGGATTGGCTGGACAGCAGCACCATTACACTCTTACTCAATGGTTTTGCCTGGCTAAGCAGCTCAGGATACACACGAGGACTCCAACTTACAGGTACTTAGTAATTTTTAGACTACAGATGCTTGATATGTATTAATGGTTGCCATCATGACCTTTGATATCATTGCAAGAACAATAATTTTCCCTTTCTTTTGCTTCCAGAGATAGTCACTTTTTGACAGCCATTTCCAATGTGGACCCAAATCTGGGGGACTTTTTACTTATGAGGGATTGTTTTCCTTTCCCTACTATCCAGTTTAGATCCACATTATATAATATACTAATTTCCATTATTGGCAATTTTTTCTTCTGGTAAAAATGTGTATATATACACAGTAATTCTATTTAGCTTGTATCTTTTGAATTTTTTGCAGTACTAAGTCACCTCTTTTACCCCTTTTAGATGAACAAGGGGTGCTCTCCTTTCAGTATATTTTCTCCGATTGTGATCCCCTTTTAATATTCCTGTGCTACACATTAAGTTTATAACTAAGACCTTTATAATATTAGACATCCAGAGTAATTTAGTGAGTGTTTTTTTTATTTTAGTCTTGTGTTTGTACACAGTCTAGTATTGTTTATGCTGTATTTTTCCTGTATATTTAATTATAGATACAGGTGTGTGTATATATATATATATATATATTAGAGATGAGCGAATCGAACATGGCGAAGTGGAATTCGTTTCGAAGATCAGGAAAAATTCGATTCGCGCTGAATCCGAAAATTAGCAAACTTCGGATGCACGAATCGAATTTTCATAAAAATGGCGGCGACGTGTGTGGCGACGGAGCGGGGATCACTGGGAAGGCGCGCAGACAAGGCGCGCTGACCCATAATGCATTCATTCATGACATGTGATCGCATTAGCCAATCAGCAGCCAGCCAGCCAGCAATGTGTAATGGTGGAGCTATAAATTGCGGCCATCTTAGAATTCTCCATTAGCCTCCGGTCACTCAAGAGAGACAGACCTGTCTGTATTAGGGACAGAGTTAGGGCCACAGAGACTTTAGGGCCACAGAATCGTTACTCAGGGACACAGAATCGTTACTGAGGGACACAGAATTGTTACTCAGGGACACAGAATCATTACTCAGGGACAAAGAATCGTTACTCAGGGACAGACACAGAATTGTTACTCAGGGACACAGAATCGTTACTCAGGGACACAGAATCGTTACTCAGGGACACAGAATTGTTACTCAGGGACACAGAATCGTTACTCAGGGACACAGAATTGTTACTCAGGGACACAGAATCGTTACTCAGGGACACAGAATCGTTACTCAAGGACACAGAATTGTTACTCAGGGACACAGAATTGTTACTCAGGGACACAGAATCGTTACTGAGGGACACAGAATCGTTACTCAGGGACACAGAATCGTTACTCAGGGACACAGAATTGTTACTCAGGGACACAGAATTGTTACTCGGGGACACAGAATTGTTACTCGGGGACACAGAATCGTTACTCGGGGACACAGAATCGTTACTCGGGGACACAGAATCGTTACTCGGGGACACAGAATTGTTACTCAGGGACACAGAATCGTTACTTTCTGCTTCACAACCACTATTGAATTAAAGAGTATGTCAGACAACACGCAGAGGAGTGGCAGAGGAGGCAATGTTTCAGGAGCGAGCAGACGTGGCAGCAGAGGAAGGGGTCGAGGCAGCACTAGTCGCAGCCAGAGGCAAGTGCTCCCGGTGTCATCCAGCGGTCGTGTCTCCACCGACAACCCTGCCGTCATCGATTGGTTGACTCGGTCGTCTTCCTCTTCCTAGGTCACCTCTGACACCTACAGCCAACGGTCGGTGGGTACGTCAGACACAACCATTAGTTGGCATGGCCCGGGAGCAAGCCCACTGAAATCACGTGTCCTCTACCTGCCCCTGTCCTTTGGTGTTCCCTCACCAAGCGAAGTATCGCATGCTGTGGGCTCAGCCCCACTGTACAGTGAGGAAGAGCTAACAGAGGGCGGTCAGGAACGGGGGGAGACATCCGCCTCTTCAGCAGCCAGGCGAAGAAGTAGTGGCGAGGAGAGTGGCTCGGTAGCCGGTCTAGAGACAGGTCTGTCTCCTGACCCACACGCAGCCGAGGGGGCTAGTAGTGACGCGGAGACCCTAATTGATGATGATGAGGCTGATCGCACTTGGCAGCCTCGTCGTCATCAGGCTATTGCTTCCGCATCATCAGGAGAAGAGGGTGCCAGCTTGGCAGCGAGCAAAACAGTTGGTGGGTTGCCCAGGAGGCAGCAGGGTTGCAGCAGTGTCAGTGGAGGCAAACGGCCACGGAGTAGAGCACCAGCTCCACTGCAGCCTACCACCACGGCCAGTAGTGGTGCCGGTGTGCACGGAGGAAGTAGCAGTCAGCCAGTGAGGAGTAGCGGGGGCAAAGTTTCCTACTCGGCGGTGTGGCAAGTTTTCGTCAAGCCGCCCGAGGAAGTAAACGTAGCCGTATGTCGACTATGTGGCCAGAAAGTCAAGCGTGGCCAGGGGGCCCATGTTGGGACTACAGCGTTGCGTCAGCATATGCAGCGTCGCCATTCGGTGGCCTGGGAAAACCGTGATAAAGATACGGCGGTTCTGCCTGCCCCAGCCCCCGCTCCATCACCCGCTCCGTTACTTGCTCCGTCACCCGACGTCAATCGCCCTCTATCAGCCAGTCAAGGCTCCAACACCTCTGCTGAGGGGAGTTGTCGCTCGTTGGCATCTTCCGCTCGTTCAGATGCTCCTTCTCCTGCTACTCCTCTTCACGGATTCCGTCAGCAGTCTTTCTTGGAATCCGTTTCCAAGAGACAACAGTTTGCGAGCACGCACCCGACGGTGCAGTCCCTCCCTTTCCAAGTGGTGGACTCAGCACCTTTCCGAGAAATGATGGCTTGTGCCGAGCCGCGGTGGAGAGTGCCAAGTGGGCATTTCTTCGCCAAAAAGGCAGTGCCAGCCCTGCATTCACATGTAGAAGAGATGGTGGGCCAGTCTTTGAGCATGTCGGTCTCTGCCAAAGTGCACGGCAGCGCCGACGTGTGGAGCTGTAACTACGGTCAGGGACAGTACATGTCATTTACGGCCCACTGGGTGAACGTGGTGCCGGCACAGCCGCACCAGCAACTTGGACAGGTCACGCCGCTTTTGCCTCCACGTTTGCACGTCCTTGGTCCAGCAAAGATGTCTGCCTCTACCACCTCTTCTTCCGCCGTGTCCTCTGCCGCCAACCCCATGCCAAGTCCCATTACCCGACCGGCATATCACATGTGCAGGGCGCAACGGTGTCACGCTGTGCTGCACCTGGTATGCCTTGGCGAACGTAGTCACACAGGGGAGGAACTTCTGAGTGTAATGAACAGAGAAATCGACAGATGGCTGTCTCCGCGCAAACTGAAAATCAGAACCATGTTGACCGACAACGGAAAGAACATGGTGTCTGCTCTGCGTCAAGGAAGGTTGTGCCATGCGCCATGCATGGCTCACGTGTTCAATCTGGTTGTCAAGCGGTTCCTAAAATCCACCATCCCACTGCAAGACATCCTTAAAATGTCACGTAAACTTTGCATGCATTTCAGCCATTCCTACACCGCAAAGCACACCCTCCTTGAGCTGCAGCGGCAGAACGGAATTCCACAGCATCGCCTGATCTGCGACGTTGCAACAAGGTGGAATTCAACCCTACATATGTTAGACCGCCTTTACGAACAGCGAAAGGCCATCACCGATTTCCTGATGTTACAAGCGGATAAAGGTACTCCCCTGTGTAACTTAGATGTCAGCCATTGGCAGCTCATGCGTGACACCTGCCGCTTGCTCAGGCCCTTTGAGGAGGCCACGCTATTCGTGAGTCGGCAGGACTATGGGATGAACGACGTCATTCCTCTGTTGCACGTCCTGGAACAAATGCTGTTAACAATGGCTGGTCAGGGTGCGGTAGACGTGGCGCACAGATCTCAACGCCACATGACCCCTGTGGGGGCAGGACAGGAAGAAGAGGAGGAGGTAGAGGAGGACATTGGTGCTCAGGAATTATTGAGTGAAATGGGTGGTTTTTCCACTCAGCGTACAGGAGTGGAGGAGCAGAAGCATCTGGTAGAGGAGGAGGAGGAGACAGAGGACCCAGACGCACCGTGGCAGTATGCTGTGGAGATGGAGGCAGGGAGTCCCTCGCATTCCTTGGCACAAATGGCCCATAGCATGCTCGGTTGCTTGCGTAGCGACAGCCGAATAATAACCATCAGACAGAGGGATGACTTTTGGCTGTCCACCTTGTTGGACCCTCGCTACCGTTCACAAATGGTGGCCTTTTTCACACCTGCTGAGAGGGAGGCCAAAATAAAGTACTATAAAAACCACCTATGTAGTCAGTTGGTCTCTGCCTTTCTGCGCCAACGTCCATCCTCAGACACTGTGGGCCCTGTGCGCTCGCGTTCCGCTGCCATGGCAGCAGGGGAGGGGTGTGGTGGTAGGAGCAGTGGCAGCTCCACCAGCTGCGGCTGCCTCAGTCTGCAGTCGATGATGAGTAGCTTTCTTCACCAGCGCAGTGAGGAAACTACTAACCAGCCGCAGCAGCAGCAGCATCAGGTGGACCTGGAGCAAGACCTCAAACAACAGGCTTGGGCCTACTTGGACAGCACCCTGCCAACCGAGGTAGACAATCCCCTTGACTACTGGGCAACGAAACTTGACCTTTGGCTCCAACTAGCTGAATTTGCCCTTGAAAGGCTGTCATGCCCGGCCAGTAGCGTGGCATCGGAGCGCGTGTTTAGTGCGGCAGGAGGTATTGTAACTCCGCGGAGGACATGACTGTCCACCCAAAGTGTGGAGAGACTCACGTTTGTGAAAATGAATCAGGCGTGGATTAGTCTGGATTTCAAACCACCAGTTCCTGACACAACTGACTAAATCCGCCATGAATCATGCCCCAAACATGTTATTATTTTTAACATAGGCCTCTGTATGGCCTTCAATTTAAGCTGCTTACGCTTCGCCACTCTGCCATGGGCCCCTGTACCGCCTCCTCTTGCTGCTGCCAGGTCCAGAGTGTGTCATGGGTCCCTGTACGGCCTCCCATTGCTGCTGACTTCATCGCCAGACTCTGCCATGTGCCACTTTCAGGTCTCCTTACACTGTTGGTGGGTTCCATTTTGTGATAGGGTGCTGTATGGCCTTCCATTGCTGCTGCCTCCACCGCCACCCTGCGCCATGTGCCTCTGTCGTCTGCTCACGCTGCTGACGGCTTCCGCTTTTTAACCGAGGCCTGTGTTTGGCTTCCGAATAGTAGAGACTGGTTTTGTTCAGCCATGCTTGAGTGAGTAATAACAGGTCTGTGCTGCCCTTTGGTGTCTGGCTTAATGCGCACAACACTGAACGTCCCAGCGTTTGTCAACTATTTGCCGTTAAGTGATGCAAACCCGCTGAACCACGTTCATGAGGAGCCGGTACAGGGGGCCATGAATCAGTATGGACCTGGCAGCAGCGTGAGCAGATGACAGAGGCTATTAGTCGTCTCCCCACGCTGCTGCTGGGGGGACTTTTTAACATAGGCCTCTGTATGGCCTTCAATTTTAGCTGCTTACGCTCCGCCACTCTGCCATGGGCCCCTGTACCGCCTCCTCATGCTGCTGCCAGGCCCGTAATCTGCCATGGGCCCCCGTACCGCCTCCTCATGCTGCTGCCAGGTCCAGAGTGTGTCATGGGTCCCTGTACGGCCTCCCATTGCTGCTGTCTCCATCGCCACACTCTGCCATGTGCCACTTTCAGGTCTCCTCACACTGCTGGTGGGTTCCATTTTGTCATAGGGTGCTGTATGGCCTCCCATTGCTGCTGCCAGGCCCGTAATCTGCCATGGGCCCCCGTACCGACTCCTCATGCTGCTGCCAGGCCCGTAATCTGTCATGGGCCCCTGTACCGCCTCCTCATGATGCTGCCAGGTCCAGAGTGTGTCATGGGTCCCTGTACGGCCTCTCATTGCTGCTGTCTCCATCGCCACACTCTGCCATGTGCCACTTTCAGGTCTCCTCACACTGCTGGTGGGTTCCATTTTGTCATAGGTTGCTGTATGGCCTCCCATTGCTGCTGCCAGGCCCGTAATCTGCCATGGGCCCCCGTACCGCCTCCTCATGCTGCAGCCAGGCCCGTAATCTGTCATGGGCCCCTGTACCGCCTCCTCATGCTGCTGCCAGGTCCAGAGTGTGTCATGGGTCCCTGTACGGCCTCCCATTGCTGCTGTCTCCATCGCCACACTCTGCCATGTGCCACTTTCAGGTCTCCTCACACTGCTGGTGGGTTCCATTTTGTCATAGGGTGCTGTATGGCCTCCCATTGCTGCTGCCAGGCCCGTAATCTGCCATGGGCCCCCGTACCGACTCCTCATGCTGCTGCCAGGCCCGTAATCTGTCATGAGCCCCTGTACCGCCTCCTCATGATGCTGCCAGGTCTAGAGTGTGTCATGGGTCCCTGTACGGCCTCCCATTGCTGCTGTCTCCATCGCCACACTCTGCCATGTGCCACTTTCAGGTCTCCTCACACTGCTGGTGGGTTCCATTTTGTCATAGGGTGCTGTATGGCCTCCCATTGCTGCTGCCTCCACCGCCACACTGTGGCTCCACACTCTGGTTTTGGCCCCGTGACTGCCCAAATGAGTGAAGTGTGCGGTGATTCTAAGATCGACGGCGCTCATCTGCATGTTATACTGACTGACAGTATTATTTCTCTTCCCCAGCAGACTCCAAGGGCATTTAAATTAAAGGTACAGTGTTCTGCACTAATATAAAGGCTCTCTGAAGCCTAGAAACACCCTTTTTACACGTTAAATTCGCAGCGAATATATTCGCCTCGAATCGAATTTATTCCGCGAATTCGGCGAATTAGCCGAATCGAATTTTTGAATAATTCGCTCATCTCTTATATATATATATATATATATATATATATATATATATATATATATATACACATATATATATATATATACACACAGTATTATGTCCTTATTCTGTTTTTTTTTAATTTTTGTAGTGCTCTTTACAGCTTCCTGAAAGCCTCCATACCCAGATATCTAGGCCTGGTGGCCCAAATGTCTCCTGCTTGTTTTTTTACTATTACTGGGTTGTATTCAGTATTGATGCAATTGTAAGTAACATTGCTTTTCATTTCCTGGTCACTATTGGTTACAGCCTTTATGTCTAATGATCCAAGCTGTATGTTTGTTTCCTTACTAGATGCAACTAATTAGCTCCCGAGGAAGCGAGTTATTGTCGCAAAACATGTCAAGCAATCAATCTTCTGGAATCTGAGTTATCCCCCAATTGGACTAATCATTCATCCTAAACTGGTAGCCTATGTGGCATATATAATCTAATGTATAAAAATTTATGGGGGTAACCTTTTCCAACATGTTACCTTTTGATTTAATTATGATCTGGTGCTATTGTGATTTGTAATGTGGAACCACTTACTGTTATGCATAATTGTACTGTATATACCTCTTCTTTTGTTTTTAACTATTAAGATTGTAATAAAGAAAGCATTTTAAACAAATGTTTGTGAGGTTACGTGTTTATAAAGTGCATACTCTACACTTTTCCAAAATACATAAACTAGTAATTAGGGTTGGAGCAAATTGTAACGACAGGAATCTTTTGATTCCTACTGTGGCTCTGAGACAGCCCCGTTCACTATGACTTTCACTCTCTGCACAGTCAGTGATTACCGACGGTGATTGCTACTGGATGCAGATTGTGTGTGTCCAACAGTGATCACTGCAAGTAATCGCTGGCTGTGTAGAGAGCCACAAATACCTGTGGCTGGCTGTGACCTGTCATAGTGAGCTCTTGCCACTCAGAGCCACAACAGGAATCAGAAGAATCCTGCCATTACAATTCACACTGGCCTAAATCACCAGTGTGAATGTAGTCCCAGGGTTGCAACCTGTCCAGTACACAAAATCATGTGAAAAGAAAAGGTTTTAATTTAAAAAAAATTATTGTGCTGAGGTTTATACATGTCTGTGTGAATCCTACTTGTTGCCCAGCGATTTACGCAAGAATGCTTTTTTTTACCCATGCCATTTTAAGCCTCTCCCACCGGTAAAGCAATTTGCTCACACCCACTGTTTGGCCTGGCATGCATAACTAAAGTGTTTAGGTTTGGCTTCAAGAAAGGGTGACAACCATAGTACCAAGGTTGGATCTAGGTGTGTGCTGGGGTGGGCTGTGCACTGTGACAATGCACTGCCGGCCCATGTTTTACAGTGCAAGGTGACACCAACCCTGGTGGCGCCACCGTACATCACTTCCAGGTTCATTAGTTGATGAGGGGACTATCTTTTATCCTGCAATGTGTACCAAACATAGAAGATTTATAATAAATACAAGGTGAGTTCTGGAATTTTAATGATGTTTTTCAGGCAAATGCTAAACAGAAACTCAACCCCCCCCCCGTGAAATAAATTCTCGATTAACAATGCAACTATACTTTTGTGCTATTTCATGACCTTGATTTTGGCTTTACAGATCATCTTGTTATATTAATATTATTCATGGTTTATACAATTAATTACCAGTGCACAGTTATTGTCATAAAACTGTACCTGTACTCATGCAATTTACTTTTTTTATATCAGATGGAACTTTCTGTGTATTATCTTTTAATTGAATTGTCCGTTTGCTGAAATGCTATAAATTTACAATATCAATATAAATATAATAAAGATACAGACTCGTGTAGATCTCATAAATGAATAAAAAGATGTCAATGTATTCTTATATTCCACATACCCTTACATTAGTCTCTACTTTTAATGTAATATTTCAGGATGTTCTCCCAGTGACATAAAACAAAAATGAAATCTTTGAGTTGTAATTGAACTAGCTGTCATTAAAATTAGAGACAAAGAAGGCTTTTATGGATACACTTCAACAGGAGTTCTGTCTCTCTCCAGATCCAACCCAAATTATAGTGACTTATGCCCTTGGAAGTTGTATGACAGACTATGATAATGTAAAAGGAGCTAAAGAAGTTGTGAGCCAAGTAAGAAGAATATAAAATATGCAGCAGAACCCTTCATATTTGCATTGGTGTCAAGTGTTACAGAATAAGCTCTTACATATTCCAAATGTGTTTTTTCCTTTTATTCACGAGTTTAAGTATATACAGTTAATAAAAAGTGTAACTTAATTTAAGAAAATTGACAACTTTAGCAGAAAATTAATTACAGCTTGTTTAAAAAGGGTTCTGCTGCTTGAGAAAATAATTAGATGGTATATGAGTGTTTATTGGGCTGCATGCAGCCTTTGGGCTTTTTTTTGTTATCCGTTGCTAGTTAAAGATGTCAGTTTCCCAATTCATAAAGACTATACTGCCGTAAAGGATAAGTTCACCTGTTCCAGCAGTTGCAGCCTCTCCCCCTCTCAATGTGATAGTGAGTGGGGGGTTCTTCGACACTATTGTCACTGCCACTATTTAAAGATTAAAAAAAAAAAAAAAACGTGGTCGTGCGGGGATCCACTCACATGGCAGCGTCATAAACTACAACTTATGTGAAGCTGACAACTTGTAGTACTGAATGGACTGTGGGGTCGCTGATGAGCTTCCTTGTAGTTCATTCACAAGCCCTGCAGGTTGTAAACAGTCAGCCCATATGAAGATATGGGCTGAAAGCTGCAGAGCTTGTCTGCAGGAATCTGGCATTGCACCACTGATCATGGTTGCAATGCTTTCCAGGCTCCTTAGGAAAAATAATAAATGCACATTTTGTTTTTCCTGCCAAATATGTGCATGTGTAATTTTTTTCCTAAAAGGTGAACCTATCATTTGAAGTATATTTAAAGTGTTTTTAAAGGCTTTTTTTAAAGAAAAAATAACAAACATGTCTATACTTACCTGCTGTGTGCAGTGGTTTTGCACAGAGCAACTCGGATCCTCCTCTTCTCAGGTCCCCTGCAGGCTCTCCTGGCCCCTCCCTCCTGTCAGGTGCCCCCACAGCCATCAACTGGCTATGGGGGCACCCACTGCTCCATGTGTCCATTCACACACAGAGCCGTGACTCGACCCCACCCCCTTTCTCTTCTCATTGGCTCACTGGCTGTGATTGACAGCAGTGGGAGCCAATGGCTTCCGCTTCTCTCAGCCAATGAGAAGAGGAAGTCCCAGGATAGTTGAGACTCCAGTGCACATTGCTGGATCGAGAGGGGGCTTAGGTGAGTATTGGGGGGGGGGGGCTGGGGGGAATGCTGCACACAGAAGGTTTTTTTTTACCTTCATGCACAGAATGCATGAAGGTAAAAAACCTTGAGCCTTTAAACCCAAATGGTCTGCTATAGAATTTGGTGGGACCACACACCTTTGTTTGCAGGGTGTTCTTTAACATTCTTACCAGACTATCATCAAGGATAAGGGTTAGGTATGTAAGGTTTTTGTGGGTTTCCCAGATAACATCTATATCAGACACTTATCTAGGATAAGAATCTAATGTAGATGAAGGGATTCGCTGGGTGCTTTGTTTACAAACAGAAAAAAGCTGTCATTTACCATTACTGGAAATTTAACCTCCTTGGAGGTATTCCGGAGTATAGCTTGGGGATAAAGTTTCAGCACCACAACTGGTAACTCTGAGCTACACTCAGGAATACCCTGCAGCATTGCTCCGAGATCTCTTCTTCTCTTACCTTGTCCTGCGCTCCTGCGATGTCCCCCCCTGCAGCGCCCACAGCCATCTCCTCCGGCCGATGCCGGCGTCTGTCTTCCGGGTTCCTTTCCCTGTGACAGCTGGACGTACGGGGACGGAACCGTGGGAAATTTAAAAATATCAAAAAGTGACATTCACTAAATACACTAAAATCACATAGTATAACATTACTGTATCAAACCATTTCACATACATTTTGTCCCTAGTGCTTTGTTCTGTGCCCTGCCTCCATATTTACTGTTCTTTCTACCTTGAAACTGAGAGATGTCCATGGCGTCCAAAAAGCGTCCCTTTAGGTCAAAAGTGGTTTTAGACCAGCTAGAGAATAGCAATAGTAAATTAGAACTACTTGCAGAATTGGTAAATTATATCAGAAAAGCGCCAAAACAAAATAAATTACAAAATAAGCAGCAAACCTAAACCCAAAATAAGGTATAGATAATATAAATAAATAGGAATGTGCTAAATCATAAACAGTGATTGAAAAATCAAAATAATCATACTAAATAATCAAATAAAAAGTGTCCATATGTTCCCGTGTAAAGTCCAAACACCAAATAACTCTGTAAAAATATTGTAGAAACAATAACACCGTGATCAAACTCCACCACTAGATGAAATGAATAAACTCACCAGAGCTACAGTATATGCTGATCAAATTATAAATCAGCATAAGAGCTATTGCTCTGGGAGCGATGCTTGTAGGGAATATCCAGACTCTAGAAGCAATAATCTGCAGCTGTAGAAAATATCCAGACTTAAGGAGCAATACTCTGCAGCCAACCAGCCAGCATACAGGAAAACCTTTTATATAATCGCCGTTTTCTCCATGAATATTGGAACCAAACTCAGGAATAAAGAGAGGACATGATGGTGCAGCACGTTTAAAACCAATCACATTTATTAAAAACAAAATAGCACTTACTAACAAGGTGTCCTGACCGACACCAGCATAATCCACTTAAACAAATGAATGGACGAGCCCCGCTCACCGCGGACGAACATCCGACAGTCACAGAGAGCGTCCTGACGTCACATCCATTAAGCCCCCCGGCGAAACCACAGTGCACACCAACAGGGAGACTTACAGTAGTTGAATCACTTGTTTCACTCCATAGATGTTAATCTTGCAAAAGAAACACATACCAGCCTCCAATAGTGAGAATGTTTAGACATTTGGATCCAATTAGTGAATTTTGGTATGATGTGCCATCCTGGAGGAGTTGGACTGTCTATGCAACCTCTGTAGGGTCCAGGTATCGCCTCATGCTACCAGTTGTGACACTGACCCTAGCCAAATGCAAAACTAGTGAAAAACAGTCAGAAAAGATGAGTAGGGATAAAAATGTCAGTGCCATCCACCTGTAAAACCGTTCCTATTTTGGGGGTCATCTCAATGTTGCCCATCTAGTGCACCTGTTGTTAATTTCATTAACACCAAAGCAGCTGAAACTGATTAACAACCCCCCTCTGATATTTAAATTACCAGATAAATATCCCAGAAGTTTAATTGACTTGATGCTATACTCTGACTAAAATGTGCAGCACAAAGGGGTTCATCTACTGCCAATAGTCACTGTTGCATTAGTGATCTGTGGCAGTATTAATTAACCTCTTCGGTCTTGCAAACCTCTCAGATCCTTTTTGAATAGTGTTTTCAAACTAATATCCGAACTGGTTGGAAAGAAAATTGACCCTAATCCCACCCTAGCATTACTACATATAGAAAGTGAAGATTTCCATTCTGACTCCCGTCTCATAATAATACATATATTATTTTCAGCTAAAAATAATATCACTAGATTGTGGGGCTCTCTTACTCCACCATCTATGATTACGTTGTATCATGACCTACATTTCCAATGTGAAATGGAAAAGAGATTTGCTCTCAATAACTTCTCCTATCCCAAGTTCAAATTCATTTGGTCACTATGGTCATACAACCCTACCTGTATAGTTCATTTCTGATAGCCCACATAAAACATGAAGTATGTACTACTAATCTTATTCTCACTGACATATAACTGAACTGGTTATTGTTCAAATTTTCCTTTCCTGCTTTGTATCCTACCCTGCTTTACCCCCCCTCCACCTCCCCTTCTTTCCATCATATCCTTCCCCCAGGTTCTTTGTTATATCAGAATTTGTACCTCATGCCTAATAATTGCGTGTAACCTTTATGCTTGTATGACTTTTCACTCCGGAAAGCATAAAAAGTATACTGGTTATAATGTTTAACTATGAACCTGTTTTTCTTACCCAGTTAATACTCTTTGAAAACGTAATTAAAAAAAAGTTACATTTAATTAACCTCTTCATGCTGCAGCATTGCCACACTGCCACTGTCCACTAAAGCAGCACAAAGAGGTTAATTAATACTGCCACCTATCACTAATGTAGAGAGATGCCTAAATAGCACTGCCACATTAACCACATAATAAAGTGAAATTTTAGTTTAAACCTAACCAATCCTGGCATGCGCGGCCGGCTCTGATGGTGGACGTGCTTTGAGAGCAGCGCCGTTCACCCTCCAGTAACCGAGCGGCTCACACCGGCCCTGGGACTGCACACAGGCTCCACTGCACTGTTATAAAGTTCCCGCACCTCCTCAACTATGCCGAGGAGGAAAAAATCCTCCGATCAGCCCGGGAAGCTCACACAATTCTTCCCAGCCGTCGGGCCGAGATCCCAAGATGGCGCCCACGGCTGCAAGCAGGGGGACACCAGCAGTGCCCAGCAGGAGGACTACATAGCCCAGCAACATGATTCCAGGCTGCAACACTCTCTCTACCCTGGGGACCCTGGTGAGTTGTCGCCCCCACTGTCCCCTACATCACTCAGCCCAGCTAAATCCAGGCCACGGCTAGATCAGGACCCCAGTACAGCATATCAGGCCGCAAACCCTTTATTGCAACCTTCTCATACAGCCATGCCTGACATAGACGCATTCCCTGCGTCTGACATACCCTTGACGGAGATATGCATGAAAAGCATGCTTACATCTTTGCGCCAATCTCTACACAACGATATTTTTACGTCACTCAACCAACTATCAACTATAGTACAGCAACAAGAACGCAGAATAGGCCACATTGAAAATAACATGGGAGACATAATCACGGCGCACAACAGCTTGATTGACGCACATGCAGATCACTCAACCGATATTGAGCAAATCAACATAAAACTAGCCGACTTGGAAGACAGATCACGCCGCAACAACATTAAGTTCAGAGGCATCCCTGAATCTATCACTAATGGCGACTTATTACCATACATACAGCACTACATCAAAATCCTCCTTCCATCAGTCTCTGACATAGAGATCGCAATTGACCGTGCGCACCGCCTACCGAAACCCTCCTTCTTACCGGCTACCATCCCTAGAGATGTATTAGCCCGCATCCATTTCTACCATGTAAAAGACAAAATTATGACGGCGGCCCGGAATCCGCCGCCACTACCGCCATCTCATGCAAATCTCCGCCTATATGCTGGTTTATCTAAAGCTACCCTCCTCAACAGAAAAAGAATGGTATCCATCACCAAGGCCCTCAGAAACCATGGTATAGCCTACCAATGGGGGTTTCCCACCAAATTAACGGTGCGGCAACATGGTAGGATTTTTACTATTAAAACACTGGAGGCAGGCCTGGATTTACTTAAAACCTGGAATATCCTCCCTGCGGAAACACAAGATCCCGCGCATAGCTCTATGGAAGCAACATGACCTTTACAAGACATATTTTCTACTGTAACATGCTCACATATTTTCCCAGGAGCCACTACTTAACCTGATATTTCTGGCATTCGGCCTAGACTCATTGAAGTTCGTACTACGTGTTTATAATAGGCTTGACTCCCTCTGGCGGTCAAGTCCGTTCGCATCCCCCAATTTTAAAGTAGCAATGTTGGCTACTTGTCATATTTGCATTTTTTGCAAATGTTTTTTTACTGTTCTCTTTATCCTTCCATTTCCCTTCCCTTGGCACCACTGGACACCCACTCAAGACCCAAGTGTTAATTACCTCAGCTCCTCATGGAACACTCCCCTCAATGCTCTGATTGAGCGAACGTCCTACCACCCTCACCTGAATACCTATTTTCTTGGAAAACACAACATCATGCACTTCTCTCAAATACCACGCCAGATTACGGAAAAGCTGGAAACCACGCTTACCAATGCTTAATCTTACATCCTTAAATGTACGTGGCCTAAATTCACCATATAAACGATCACTACTATCCAAAGAAGCAAGGAAGATACGAGCGGACATACTCTTTATACAGGAAACACACTTCGCTACCCAAAAGACTCCCAAATTATACCTTCATCGTTTCTCCCAGCTGTTCATGGCAAATAACCCCAAAAAGAAAAATGGAGTGATTACGGCCATTAATGACTCTCTCTCATTCCATATCCTATCACAGACGGCGGACCCACAAGGCCGCTACCATATATTGGTGTGTAAAATAAACGACAAGACCCATACTTTAGTGAATGTCTATGGCCCGAACTGCAAACAGCTACATTTCTACCGTAAACTTTACAAAGTCATCTCTCCACTTAAACAAGGGAAACTCATCATCGGTGGAGACTTCAACATTGTAGGTAACTCGGACAAAGACTCGTCTTCTACCTCGAAATCCACAAAACCGTCCCTTAACCAATTTCTTCATGACAATGACTTATATGACATCTGGAGATGTCAGCACGGCTCTGAAAGAGACTATACCTACTACTCTCCCCCACATCTCTCGTACTCACGAATAGACATGTTTATAACGGACAAATGGACATTACAACATGTGACATCATCTAAAATAGAGACTATAACCTGGTCCGACCATGCCCCAATCCAAATATCATTAGATGATGATCAAAATATGGTGATCCCACCGATTTGGAGACTCAACTCCTCACTCCTAACGTCACCGGAAAATCAGAAGCATATTCAAGAAGCTCACAAACTCTTTTTTGATACCAATGTCACCCCTGATATATCCATCACCACACTTTGGCCGGCTTACAAGGCCTACATGAGAGGTATCCTCATACAATTAAATTCCTGCACTAAGAGACAACGATCTCAACAAGTCGACCAACTCATGACCTCCATTCGCCTAAATGAACGACTCAATAAACAACATCCAACTCCCTCCACAACCGCGACACTAAACGCGGATAGAGATAAATTACGCACCATTTTACTACACACATATGACGCCAATCTGCAAAGATCGAAAGCCAAATTCTATGCACTCGGTAACAAAGCAAACTCGCTTCTTAGCAAGATCATTAAACAAAAACGACTTAAAACCAAAATACCCATAATTCGACACCCTACTTCGCACGTCCCCTTGACAAATCCCCGAGATATAGCCAATGCCTTCGCGACCTACTATCAGACACTATATAACTTAAAAGATGACACTAATACAACCCAACCAACAACGCAATTAATAGAACAATTTTTACATAACACTAATCTCCCACACATACAGTTGTGTCCAAAATTATTCAACCCCCACTGAAATTGAGTGTTTTGGCCAGTTTGACATTGCTTTTGATCATTCAGTCATCTTGCTTACATTTACATTAAAGAGGCACTTGTAGGTCAGACAAATATAACATAACAGTTATAATGAAATAACCACAAATGTCTTTTCTGTGCTCACAGCATTATCAGTTTTATTCAACCCCCTAGTGACATTCAATCTTAGTACTTAGTACAGCATCCTTTTACAGTTATAACAGCTTTTAAACGTGAAGCATAGCTTGACACAAGTGTCTTGCAGCGATCTACGGGTATCTTCGCCCATTCTTCATGGGCAAAGGCCTCCAGTTCAGTCACATTCTTAGGCTTGCGCACTGCAACTGCTTTCTTTAAGTCCCACCAGAGGTTCTCAATCGGATTTAAGTCTGGTGACTGCGATGGCCACTCCAAAATGTTCCAGCCTTTCCTCTGCAACCATGCTCTAGTGGACTTGGAGGTATGCTTGGGATCATTGTCCTGTTGAAAGGTCCAACGTCTCCCAAGCCTCAGGTGTGTGACGGACTGCATCACGTTTCCATCCAATATCTCCTGGTACTGAAGAGAATTCATGGTACCTTGCACACGCTGAAGCTTCCCTGTACCTGCAGAAGCAAAACAGCCCCAAAGCATGATTGACCCTCCACCATGCTTCACAGTAGGCAAGGTGTTCTTTTCATCATAGGCCTTGTTCTTCCTCCTCCAAACATAGCGTTGATCCATGGGCCCAAACAGTTCTAATTTTGTTTCATCAGTCCACAGAACACTATCCCACAACTTTTGTGGTTTGTCCACATGGCTTTTGGCATACTGCAGTCGACTCTTCTTATTCTTTGGAGACAGCAAGGGGGTACGCCTGGGAGTTCTGGCACGGAGGCCTTCATTACGCAGTGTGCGTCTTATTGTCTGGGCTGAAACTTCTGTACCCACATCTGACAAATCTTTTCTCAGTTCCTCAGCAGTCACACGGGGACTTCTCTCCACTCTACGCTTCAGGTAGCGCACAGCAGTCGAAGTCAGCATCTTCTTTCTGCCACGACCAGGTAGCGTTTCAACAGTGCCCTTTGCCTTGAATTTGCGAATGATGCTTCCTAAGGTGTCTCTTGGTATGTTTAACATCTTTGCAATCTTCTTATAGCCATTGCCCTTCCTGTGAAGAGAAATCACCTCTTCTCTTGTCTTCCTGGACCATTCTCTTGCCTTCACCATGTTTGTAACCACACCAGTAAATGTCTAGAAGGAGCTGAGTATCACAGTCATTTTAAAGCTGCCTAATTGGTGCTTATTATGCTTGATTGCTGCTCGGTGACATCCACAGGTGTTTTCAATACCTGATGGAAAGCACCTGTATGAACCTCTGTTCTTCAGAGTGGTAGTCTTTAAGGGGTTGAATAATTGTGGCAATGAAGAAACCACATAAGAACCATTTACTACTGTATTACATAAACAATTGATGTCATTTTAGTTGCATTTGGGTAGTTACAACGTCCTTGTAGGATTTGATTCTGAATACAATTCCAAATGTACACTATAGTCCCTAAACCCCTTTACAGCATTGGGGGTTGAATAATTTTGGACACAACTGTAACTCCCTCTCAACTTGAATCTATATCCGTACCGATTTCTCCTGATGAGGTTGGGAAAATCATACATACCCTTCCTTTAAACAAATCACCAGGGAATGATGGTTTCACGAATGAATACTACAAAACATTCGCCCCCAATCTTAACTCACACTTATCTGTCCTATATAACCATGTCGCATCCTCCAGGGAATTCCCCCAAGAAATGTTACAATCAATAATCACTACCATCCCGAAACCTGGTAAAGACCCCCAACTAGTTCAAAATTACAGACCAATTTCGCTTCTTAACACGGATATAAAAATATACGCTAAGATAATCGCCCTCAGACTACTCCCCCACCTACCGACCTTAATTCACTCAGACCAAGTGGGATTTATTCCTGGTAGACAGGCGCCTGACGCCACTAGACGTATCATATCTTTACTACACCACCTTGAATCAAATACCCAACCCTCGCTTCTACTATCGCTTGATGCAGAAAAAGCATTTGACCGAATCCATTGGCAGTTTATGTCGTATACACTCCAAAAATTTGGAATATCTGATTGGATGTTATCAGCTATTCTGTCCCTTTACTCTAAACCTTCAGCCAGAGTTCTAACCAATGGCACACTATCTCAACCCTTCTACATATCCAACGGAACTAGGCAAGGATGCCCACTATCCCTTATAATTTTTGCCCTACTCATTGAACCACTAGCAACCAACCTTAGAAATGATCCTAATTTCACGGGAATCAAATTCCTAAATTCCGAACACAAGATCAGCCTATTTGCTGATGACATTATCCTAATGGTCACTAACCCATACAAATCCCTCAAGTCGATACGAATGCATATTCAAAATTACGCATCCATATCTTACTACAAGCTCAATGAACCTAAATCATCTATATTGAACTTACACACGCCTGAGAACACCCAAAGCCTACTCTCTAAACACTTCCCTTTTACTTGGGAAAAACTTAGCATCCCATATTTGGGAATTAAACTTACTGCAAGGACAAACCAACTCTATAATGCTAATTTTTTACCACTACTTGAATCTGTTCCGCAAGAGATTAAAGGATTACGCACCACTACCCTCTCGACATTAGGTAGAATGGCGACAGTTAAAATGTCTATACTACCCAAGATACTCTACATTTTTCGCACTCTCCCTATCCCAGCCCTCACACTTTCTTCACGAAACTCCAGGCAATATTGAACAAATTCCTTTGGAACTCGAAAAAGCCCAGATGTGCCACAAACCTTCTAATCCGTCCTCCCTCCAGAGGGGGAGCGGGTCTCCCACATGTGAAATCATACTACCATGCCGCTCTACTCGATCAGCTCTTCTTTTTGGAGGCAGCCCACAATAAGTAAAACCTGGACTCTGATGGAAACTTCCCTGTTACTACCGCACACCTTGTCAGATTTATTATTTGTACCCCGTGGAGCACACCCTACAAATTTACACAACCACCCTTGCATACAAGCTTCCTTAATAGCTTGGTATGACTTCATTGCCCATAGTCACTTACGCAAAGATAACCTTCAAATTCCCACTCCGCTCTCATCCCTACATTTCCTTTCCCCCCATCTAAACCTAATTCTATGGATAAACCATGGAATACTGAATATACAAGACTTATACACTAAAAATACATTAGATTCCTTTCAGACTATTCGAGGGAAATACCAAATCCCAGCTACTGAACATTTCACATATATACGTATAGCCCATATCCTGTACAAGGTACATGTACCACTCAACGTAAAAATCCCAGCAACAGCACAACAATTCTTCCAAAGGACAACTTATCCAAAAAAAGGTATATCAACTTTTTACACAGCTCTAGTTGAAGCACAATTTACCACATACACATCATCCCTTGCGAACTGGGAAAAAGTAATCTCCCAGCCCATTTCTCCCAACACGTGGGAGAAAACTTTCACCATCACTTTCAAGGCTTCAAAGTGCAGCTCACATTGGGAAGCATACTTGAAAATAATTCACCAATGGTACTTAACTCCCGTTAAGCTGTCCTTATTCTACCCTCAGCATTCCCAAACTTGCTGGAGACATTGTGGTGAAATAGGCTCACTTCTCCATTTAATGTGGGCGTGTAAATCCCTCACCTCCTACTGGAAACAAGTTTTCCAGATAATCTCCTCCATCGTTAAGACGTAAGTTACTCCAAACCCTGCTCTAGCGCTTCTACATATCGGCATAGACAAAATACCACTGTCTTCACGCATTATTACCATACACATCTTGTCAGCTGCAAAGCTCAATATCACCAGGTTGTGGCGATCTATCACCACTCCCTCTTTACACCGCTTACTAACTGACCTTAACTTTGTATGCGAGATGGAGAGAAGAACAGCCCTCCATAATTCCTCATATCACAAATTTGAGACTCACTGGACTCGCTGGCTACAGAACCCCAACTGCATAATAAAATGATCTTATAATATCCAAGCTACACGATTTCGATTATTTAGGTGCCTCACTTCCCCCCCCTTTTTTCTCCCCCTTTTGCCCCCTCCAATTTCCCTAGATAAATATCTACCAAACTCTCAACAAGGTTCACATAATTAGAGCATACCTCTCATGTAACCAAGACGAGACTTCAATATCTACCCCGGCCAGTTGGCGGGGTACCTCCACTCCGCACTTTCAATCCATAATGTATATACTTATGGTGAACCTTGTATACCATTGTTCTCTGTTCTCTGTTATGTCGTATGTTGTATATTTCGAAATATTTCAATAAAAAAACATTTAAATATAAACCTAACCAATCCTAAAAATCCTCCCTCCTTCTCCTAACACCCATGCTGACTAACCTATTTTTGAGCCACTCCAGTCCAGTCACGTGATCTCCCTATGTGAGAAAGCTGCATATGCAAGGGAGACGAGATAATGTTGGCAACAGCTGAGCTATGGGTGATGTCGCAGCTTCAGGCTTTACCAGTCATTGTTGGGCACTCTTTCTTCTCCCCTGCAGCCGTGACTGATTGATACAGAGATCATGTGACTGGACTAGAGCAGTCTAACAATAGGTAAATGGTAAATATATATTTCTTTTTTTTTGCACAGTTTAGTCAGTATAGATGTTAGAAGGAGGGAAGGGGCATTTTTAGGGCTAGTTGGGTTTAAGCTGAAATGCCACTTTAAGAACACCCACAAAGGGGGATTAAATAGCATAACACCAATGGCTACTACTGCTGTGGGCTATTATTGTTGTTACTGACACCAATACTGGGGATTATTATTGCAGAAACTGATTTTGAAAAGACACTGACTCTTTCATTATAAAAAGGGTGGGGGGGGGGGCACTTTGATATTTTTATCCTGGGCAAGATAACCTTATCCCAGCACTGGTAGGATGGGAGAAGCCTGATAGGGAGCTAAAAGACTAATTCTTCATTAGGTTTTCTTTGCTGCTTCTTAATATCAAACACCATTGAGCGGATCCATGATCACTCTAGTTCCCCATTAGGCTCCATGTGGACTCCATGTGAGGCCATGTAGACTAGTTCTCTATCAGACCTACTGTACCTTCCCTGTGACTCAACTCACTTCCCAAACACGTCCATTGCCATATATGGGTAATGTCATCACCAGTTTCCCTGGCCCTTTGGGTTACAATTAGCTTTGGGCCAGGGAATTTCCCACCTAACAGCTGAACTGGGCTGGTAATAGAACCCTGTGAAAGAAATGTCACATTCATGACAGCTTCCCAACACAGACACCACCAACTCTGACCACTGGCACTCAACACCAGCTCAGAGTTAACTACCACCAAAGCAGGGGCACACTGACCATTTGGAAACTCTGGTGCTGCCCGAGGGTCCGGGGTCAGTAGGGGGCCCCATGAGATGCCCCTGGTACCTTTTTCATAGGCTTTTTTGAGTTTGGGAAAGGACACAGGGGCCCCATGATCCCCTATTGCCCGGGGGCCCCATGAGTTGTCAGTCCGCCCCTGCACCAGTGTCCTAATCTGTGAACTGGCAGTAATTCTTTAAGAATCTGTTGCTGCCATAGTGACAGGTTTTTAAAGGAGCAGTAGTTAGAGCTACCTGATTGTGTTGCTTTTGTTATTAATGTTCCTGAAACTGGAAAAGAACATATACAAAAAATTAAGAAGGGATCAGTAAAACATAGTGTGCCGAGACATTTTTTGACTCATCATAACAAGGACCCCTCTATGTTAAAATTTTGGGGTATAGAGAAGTATAGTGGTCATTGGAGGGGGAGTCATAAAGTAAGGTCCTTGAGTAAATCCGAATCGAGATGGATTTTTGACATGAAGACTCAGGCCCCGAAAGGCTTAAACGTAGAGTTTGATTTGAACTGCTTCATTAGTAACAAATAGGTAGAGTTTTACGTGGTAATATCTGGTTTTACATGAATAATAATTTTATTAAAAATGGTTTTAATTTTGCTATATAGATGAATTTTATATGATTTTATATAGTGATCTGTTTTTACGTGAATTTATATTATTGGCAGTAGAGAATCACTTATGGAGATCCACTTACATTATAGTAATAAGATATCTTCATAGAGAATTATTAGCTATTTTTGTATTACTGAGTAGGCTGTAAACCGATGCTGTGAATTTAATCATGGGTATTTATTGTGGGTATTGATTATGATATGGGAGTTTTTATGTAATTAAAAGTAGTTTTTATGTTTAATTTATTTTAAGTGTAATATGTTATTTTTCAACTAGGGGAGTGGGAAGAGGTATATATATTTATGTACCCATATAGATTAATCATATAGGTCCACGGTTTCATTTAAGTTAATTAGGTGGATTGGTAATATAAAATACTGTAAAGGCTGTTGTTTGTGGTCCTTTGGTGGAGGATTACAAATATAACAGTATATGATGAGAGGGGTTTGTATTAGGTGGTCGGTCCGGTGCTCCTTGGTCCTGTATAAGTTGTACTGTCACCGCTATAATGGTGAGTATAGGAGGACTACGAGAAAATGGCCGCTCGGGTCCTCCCCCAATCATTTGATTGGGCTAGGAGACGTATATTTAGAATCCAGTCTTCGGTGGGCGTTAACCCTGAGGAAGTCACGTGATAACGTGACGCAACGCGTCGGTACGCGAGGAGGATTCTGGGAGCGCGGTGACGTCAGTTCCGGCGTGGCGGCCATATTTGGGATCCCTGTATCTAATACCCATGCAGGAGATTCACAGCATGGGGTATTGAAGGCATGTAATGAGAGAAAACAAATGTGAGTGGGCAATTTGTTTTATATCTATATCATTAATGATTAAACAGTATTACACTATATAAGTTCTTTTGTCCGTATATGAAACGAGGAGGAGGCGGCTGATAAAGTGTAAGAGGTGGGGGAGGACCTGGTGAGTCATCAGAGTGGTGTCCTGGTTATAAAGTGAGCTGACCCTGTGGGGTCTTGGCAAGGAGGTGAGGGGCCACTTCAGCTATTTTGGATTCACATTGAGTGGACACGTGTGAGCACATGCATGAAGATTTGTGTGTTTTTTGTGGGATTTGGACATTTTTTTCTCTATGGACGATATTTTTACAGAAGTGTGCAGTGATTTTTGCTATTGATTGGCACTAGAGATGAGCGAATCGAACTTGGCGAAGTGGAATTCGTTTCGAATATTAGGAAAATTTCGATTCCGAAATCCGAATCCGAAAATTAGCAGACTTCGGATGCGCGAATCGAAATTTTTCCAAAAATGGCGGCGACATGTGCGGCGACGGAGCGGGGATCTGTGGGAAGGCGCGCAGACAAGGCGCGTTGACCCATAATGCATTCATTCATGACATGTGATCGCATTAGCCAATCAGCAGCCAGCCAGCCAGCACTGTGTAATGGTCGAGCTATAAATTGCGGCCATTTTAGAATTCTCCATTAGCCTCCAGTCATTCAAGAGAGACAGACCACCTGTCTGTATTGAGGGACAGAGTTAGGGCCACAGAATCGTTACTTAGGGACACAG
Organism: Staurois parvus; assembly: GCF_062004578.1. NCBI lineage: Eukaryota > Metazoa > Chordata > Amphibia > Anura > Ranidae > Staurois > Staurois parvus. Next base: position 1,510,797 of record NW_028317966.1, on the reverse strand, counting down.
AACCGTTACTTAGGGACACAGAACCATTACTTAGGGACACAGAAACGTTACTTAGGGACACAGAACTGTTACTTAGGGACACACAATCGTTACTTAGGGACACAGAACCGTTACTTAGGGACACAGAACCGTTACTTAGGGACACAGAACCGTTACTTAGGGACACAGAATTGTTACTCAGGGACAGACACAGAATTGTTACTCAGGGACAGACACAGAATTGTTACTCAGGGACACAGAATTGTTACTGAGGGACACAGAATTGTTACTCAGGGACAGACACAGAATTGTTACTCAGGGACAGACACAGAATTATTACTCAGGGACAGACACAGAATTGTTACTCAGGGACAGACACAGAATTTTTACTGAGGGACACAGAATTGTTACTGAGGGACACAGAATTGTTACTCAGGGACAGACACAGAATTGTTACTCAGGGACAGACACAGAATTGTTACTGAGGGACAGACACAGAATTGTTACTCAGGGACAGACACAGAATTGTTACTGAGGGACACAGAATTGTTACTGAGGGACACAGAATTGTTACTGAGGGACACAGAATTGTTACTCAGGGACAGACACAGAATTGTTACTGAGGGACACAGAATTGTTACTCAGGGACACAGAATTGTTACTCAGGGACACAGAATTGTTACTCAGGGACAGACACAGAATTGTTACTGAGGGACACAGAATTGTTACTGAGGGACACAGAATTGTTACTCAGGGACAGACACAGAATTGTTACTGAGGGACACAGAATTGTTACTGAGGGACACAGAATTGTTACTCAGGGACACAGAATTGTTACTCAGGGACAGACACAGAATTGTTACTGAGGGACACAGAATTGTTACTGAGGGACACAGAATTGTTACTCAGGGACACAGAATTGTTACTCAGGGACACAGAATTGTTACTCAGGGACAGACACAGAATTGTTACTGAGGGACACAGAATTGTTACCCAGGGACACAGAATTGTTACTCAGGGACAGACACAGAATTGTTACTGAGGGACACAGAATTGTTACTGAGGGACACAGAATTGTTACTCAGGGACACAGAATTGTTACTCAGGGACAAAGAATTGTTACTCAGGGACACATAATTGTTACTGAGGGACACAGAATTGTTACTGAGGGACACAGAATTGTTACTCAGGGACACAGAATTGTTACTCAGGGACAGACACAGAATTGTTACTGAGGGACACAGAATTGTTACTGAGGGACACAGAATTGTTACTGAGGGACACAGAATTGTTACCCAGGGACACAGAATTGTTACTCAGGGACAGACACAGAATTGTTACTGAGGGACACAGAATTGTTACTGAGGGACACAGAATTGTTACTCAGGGACACAGAATTGTTACTCAGGGACACAGAATTGTTACTCAGGGACAGACACAGAATTGTTACTGAGGGACACAGAATTGTTACTCAGGGACACAGAATCGTTGAATTAAAGAGTATGTCAGACAACACGCAGAGGAGTGGCAGAGGAGGCAATGTTTTAAGAGCGAGCAGACGTGGCAGCAGAGGAAGGGGTCGAGGCAGCACTAGTCGCAGCCAGAGGCCAGTGCTCCCGGTGTCATCCAGCGGTCGTGTCTCCACTGACAACCCTGCCGTCATCGATTGGTTGGCTCGGTCGTCTTCCTCTTCCCAGGTCACCTCTGACACCTACAGCCAACGGTCGGTGGGTACGTCAGACACAACCGTTAGTTGGCATGGCCCGGGAGCAAGCCCACTGAAATCACGTGTCCTCTACCTGCCCCTGTCCTTTGGTGTTCCCTCACCAAGCGAAGTATCGCATGCTGTGGGCTCAGCCCCACTGTACAGTGAGGAAGAGCTAACAGAGGGCGGTCAGGAACGGGGGGAGACATCCGCCTCTTCAGCAGCCAGGCGAAGAAGTTCTGGCGAGGAGAGTGGCTCGGTAGCCGGTCTAGAGACAGGTCTGTCTCCTGACCCACACGCAGCCGAGGGGGCTAGTAGTGAGGCGGAGACCCTAATTGATGATGATGAGGCTGATCGCACTTGGCAGCCTCGTCGTCATCAGGCTATTGCTTCCGCATCATCAGGAGAAGAGGGTGCCAGCTTGGCAGCGAGCAAAACAGTCGGTGGGTTGCCCAGGAGGCAGCAGGGTCGCAGCAGTGTCAGTGGAGGCAAACGGCCACGGAGTAGAGCACCAGCTCCATTGCAGCCTACCACCACGGCCAGTAGTGGTGCCGGTGTGCACGGAGGAAGTAGCAGTCAGCCAGTGAGGAGTAGCGGGGGCAAAGTTTCCTACTCGGCGGTGTGGCAATTTTTCGTCAAGCCGCCCGAGGAAGTAAACGTAGCCGTATGTCGACTATGTGGCCAGAAAGTCAAGCGTGGCCAGGGGGCCCATGTTGGGACTACAGCGTTGCGTCAGCATATGCAGCGTCGCCATTTGGTGGCCTGGGAAAACCGTGATAAAGATACGGCGGTTCTGCCTGCCTCCTCATGCTGCTGCCAGGTCCAGAGTGTCTCATGGGTCCCTGTACGGCCTCCCATTGCTGCTGTCTCCATCGCCACACTCTGCCATGTGTCACTTTCAGGTCTCCTCACACTGCTGGTGGGTTCCATTTTGTCATAGGGTGCTGGCAGATTACGGGCCTCCCATTGCTGCTGCCAGGCCCGTAATCTGCCATGGGCCCCCGTACCGCCTCTTCATGCTGCTGCCAGGTCCAGAGTGTCTCATGGGTCCCTGTACAGCCTCCCATTGCTGCTGTCTCCATCGCCACACTCTGCCATGTGCCACTTTCAGGTCTCCTCACACTGCTGGTGGGTTCCATTTTGTCATAGGGTGCTGGCAGATTACGGGCCTCCCATTGCTGCTGCCAGGCCCGTAATCTGCCATGGGCCCCCGTACCACCTCCTCATGCTGCTGCCAGGTCCAGAGTGTCTCATGGGTCCCTGTACGGCCTTTCATTGCTGCTGTCTCCATCGCCACACTCTGCCATGTGCCACTTTCAGGTCTCCTCACACTGCTGGTGGGTTCCATTTTGTCATAGGGTGCTGGCAGATTACGGGCCTTCCATTGCTGCTGCCAGGCCCGTAATCTGCCATGGGCCCCCGTACCGCCTCCTCATGCTGCTGCCAGGTCCAGAGTGTCTCATGGGTCCCTGTACGGCCTCCCATTGCTGCTGTCTCCATCGCCACACTCTGCCATGTGCCACTTTCAGGTCTCCTCACACTGCTGGTGGGTTCCATTTTGTCATAGGGTGCTGTATGGCCTCCCATTGCTGCTGCCTCCACCACCACACTGTGGCTCCACACTCTGGTTTTGGCCCCGTGACTGCCCAAATGAGTGAAGTGTGCGGTGATTCTAAGATCGACGGCACTCATCTGCATGTCATACTGACTGACAGTATTATTTCTCTTCCCCAGCAGACTCCAAGGGCATTTAAATTAAAGGTACAGTGTTCTGCACTAATATAAAGGCTCTCTGAAGCCTAGAAACACCCTTTTTATAAGTTAAATTCGCAGCGAATATATTCGCATCGAATCAAATTTATTCCTCGAATTCGCCGAATCAGCCAAATCGAATTTTTGGATACTTCGCTCATCTCTAATTGGCACTATTGCACTTTATTTATAGTTGGCAGTACACGGATTGCACAATTTATATATTATACTATATTTTATTGCACATATTGCAGAGACTTTGCACTTTAGTGGTATTTATAGAACACTGTCATATTTTGATTAGTTAATGGTATGGCATATATTTAATTAGTTTAGGGATAGCGCTACACCTGTATGTTTATGTTTATTTACTCATTTTGGTAAGGAGGTTTGTGTTAGCAGCTTGTTAAATAGGGTCCCAGTCTTAGCGCAGGAAGTTCTTCCGTTTTTTAGTTTTAAAGGAAACTACCACCAAAAAATAATCATAATTGCTTTATTAAATTATCCTGAATATCTCTTGTAGCATATCAGGACTGCCAGACAGCCAAACATTTACAAATGCTGACAATTTATTATTTCTACATTACTCCATTTCTAAATTATCCTGCTTTTCTCATTGGCCAACACAACATTATTTTATTACTAAATTTCTTGTGCACCTGTGCCTAGTGTAATTTGTGGAGTGGTTTCAAATTTGGCAATTATAGTATCAGAAAGTATATTTTTCTCAGATAAAGGTTTGAGGTATTTTGTAAAGATTCTGTGTGTCTATTTCTAAATACTCTGCAAATTTGTAAAAAAAAATAATAATTTAGGAAAATCATTTTCATAATAAATTAAATTTAACAGACAGATGATAACTCTGATATAGCCCAGTATATTACCTTTTTTGTATAGCTATGATAATTCAGAATATGTTCATGATGTGCAACATTGGATTTAGGAAGTATTATGCACAATGAAAACTTTAGGCGTAATATGGAATTGTCTGGCTATGTCATCCTTGGTGCTTCAATACTTTAAAGAGTGTAAAGTTTTAATTTTTTTATTAAAATAGTAAACATGTTAAATTTACCTGTTCTGTGCTCTGGTATTGTGCAGAGAAGCCTCAATTATTCTTGAGTCCCCCACTGGTGCTCCCATCTCCTTCTGTTTGGCAAGTGCTCACCATGGAAAACTACTTTCTATGGGGACACTCATGCAGGCTTGTTCCCGAGCCACTCTGTCTGCATCTATAAACACAGACAGTGTGGCTTGGCCCTGCCCTCCATTCCCTCATCACAGAATTTGATTGACATCGCTTCTGCTGCTATCATTTTGCCCAGAGAGGAGGAAAAGAGCCGAGAGAGACTCTGCTCTCATGCACTCTCATGGATCGAGATTGGGCTCAGGTAAGTATAAGGGGGGTAATTACTGTTCTTGCAGATCTGTATGATAATGATTCTTTCCTAACATATGAAAGTATAAGTGCAAGGTATCAATTGCCACCCTTATGTTTTTACCTACTTGCAGATTCTGACTTTTCTACCAGGCCACCCAATACCCCTGCACTTAACACTATCGATCCCACTCTTCCTATTTCTCCATGTTTCCAGCATGACAGCATTAAGACATTTCCCATGGGAGACTGGAGCTCAGAGATATGAGTGGGAGTACGAGGGCCTGCACTAAGCCGTGCCAACCGTTTTCCCACATTATTGCCATATCTATAAAATTTTAAGGTGGAAAAGACTTATTTGGCTTCTTCCTGATGTTCAGTCCAATAATCAAAGGCTTGTTTGGCAGATTGGCAATTCAGCCTATTCTCGTGAGTGTGATTGAGGGAGAGCGCAATCTGCACGTGACCAAGAGATTTACTGTTACTGTTGATAAAGAAGTTGGGACCTTTTCTTAAATTGTGTGGCATAGGAGATTATGCGCCTTCTAAGGAACGTTGTCCCATCTTCCCAGAATAGGTTAGGATTGGTTAAATGTGCTCTATTCATGTCGGCAAATTCCTGCCACGCTGCAAATGAGACTTGAAGTCTTTGTTATTGGCTAAATAAGCGGGGAAGCGCCAAGGGCTAGGGGATTTTGGAGTTTTCAATCCGGACAGCTGTAATTGCATGGGACAATGGTCAGAAATGGCCATATCGGAAATGATCATTCTACATAGCAGGAACAAGATCGGCTGTGAGCAAAAAAGATAGTCAATGTGAGCAAAGGAGTCATGAGGGGATGAATAGAACGTGTATTCCCGATTTGTCGGGTGTTGGAGATGCCATAAGTCATGCAGATTAAGCATATCGATAGATTGTGCTAAAGCGGTAGAGGGGGGACCCTTAGGCAGTTGTCCAGGACGTCGTGTGGGATGATCTCTGTTCCGTTCAATATCATTGCGCATAACTTCGTTGAAGTCCCCACCCAGGATATGACAGGATTCTGTAATTTGTAAGGCCCATGAAATCAAACCCTGTAAAAGGTTTGTCCTGGAGAATTGGGAACGTATAGAGTGGAGATAGCAATGTCACAAGAGGAGATAGTAATATGGACAGTAAGTCTGCAACCCTCAGAATCAGAATTAACAGAGCGAACAGTGTAATGCAAATTTTTGTGGAATAGTATAGCTACCCCCCGCCTTACGGCCCACTGCTGGAGAACCATACACCTGACCCACCCAAAGTCTTGAAAGATCGCTGGTGGAGAGATGTGTCTCCTGCAAAAGAGCCACATCTGCCCCTAAACATTTTAAATGGCAAAGTACTTGCATACGCTTGTTCGGTGAGCATGGCCCCATAACATTCCATGAGATTACCTTCAAGTGATCCCTGTCATCAAGTAGAGCCATGTCTTTCGTAGTATGGAAATTGGATAAGGCCTATAATAAGGCAGAACCACACCAGGCATCACCCCAACGAGTCCAGGTAGATCAGAACAATATTCAGTACCTAGGAAAATGCAACAGTGAAAGACAACAATGCAAAACAATAAGAGCAGAACTTTTCTAACAAATGGGCAGAAGCTCCCTAGGTAAATTGGGAACTTCACTTTTTTATGCAAAGAGCAGTCTAGCGAAGCGCCCCCACTCAACACTCCACTACTGTTTTACACAACAACGTATACAGGAGGGGGGGGAGGGGTGAGGGGGAAGGGAGTGGGGGTAGAGAAGAGAGGGGGAATGGCGAAAGGAGGAAAAAAAAACCTGAGGATCCTCTTCACCCATCCAAGGGGATAGGTGTGCAGGACAGATCGCCACAGGGGAGGCATGAGACAAGAACCAAACATTAGCCATTGTAGGACAAATTACAACAGTTCCTGAGAAGGCACATAAAAACAAGGAAACACCTTTAAATATCCGATGAAACAGGTCAGCGGGTAACGTAGTGGACGTATCACATATGTTGAGCAGCATGGAGGGAGAATACGTCTCGGGCAGGCCTATGATGCGCAAATTGTTCCACCGTGAACGGTTTTCTAGATCGTCTATCTTATCCATCCTGAAGATCTTTTTGAACCATGGTGAGTCGGGCTACTGCAGCAGAAACAGCCAATGAGTCGTCTTCAATATAGGAGATCCTAGCTTCCATCTGTGTAATGCGCTGAGCCTGTGCATGGAAATCTTTATGTAGCTGTTCTAACCCTTTAAGAATAGCACTGTCAACTGCCATGAGAGTAGGTGTTAGGAGTGCCATGAAAGCATGGGCAATGCCTGCTGATGAGGCAGGGTCCGGAGGCTGAGGAGTAGGAGGCTGTGGCTGCCCCTGGATTGTAGCAGACAAGGGACCATAGCAGTGGAGGAGGAAGGCGGGAGCAGGGATGGCTCACCTCCACTCCATATAGCGCCGATCTACTATGGATAAGTGTTTCACAAAGGATTTCCCAGCACACTTACCAGCCAGCCTGAAAAACAACCAATCTGGCCCTATCTAACAGTTTGTGTTTTGTTTGCACACATTTGCAAACACATGTATAAGCCGAAGTCTCAGGTCAAGGGTCCTCTGTATACTGCAGACTTAACTCTAAAATTTCCAGAGCTTCCACAGTGGGAGCATGCATATCAATGGATAGGTTAAGGGCAGGTGTGCCTGGGGGAGCTCATTCCTCCTTAAAGGTACGGGATGCCTAACTATAGCAAAATGACAGCAAAGGCATCCAGTGCATCCCTGCATCCAATTCAGTCTACTGTACAAAATATGGCAACCGTCACAACCTATAACTAGCCTTAGCAGCAAGGTGCACATGGAAGGGCAATGCATATCACAAACAAACAAAGGATTTCCTAGCACACTTACCAGCCAGCCAGCAAAGCAACCAATTTGGCACCGTCTAATAGTTTACTGCTAAGGTGTTATCAGTGAGTTATCAGTGAGTGCAAAATTATATAACAAGTGAAGTGTACAAACATTGAATATATACTGTATATCTACCATGTGTATAAAATCAGTGAAAAAATCAATGAGAAATGTCCCAACAATGAAAACTTCTATGTCACATCATCCAGTGTGCTGTGTTCAACCACCTCTTTTGAAAAAGCCTCTTACCAGAAAATTAGAGCTCTGACTGATGGGGGTCATCATGCACTTTATTATCTCCACAGAAACAAGCTGGCGATAGTGGAAAGAAGGTCCTCAAACATAAATGCAAGTCTAATAATGCCATCAGTACAGACAAATGATCTGGTTATTGAAATGTACAAAGGAAGGAAAAAGATGAAAAGTTCATAGTGTAGTATGTCAATTTTTTCTAAAATATTACAAGAAAGGTACTAAAAATTGTAAAGTGAAATCAATGCATGTAAGCACCACACTTCTCTGCACAGACTTCTTGAAGAGTCATGGAGTATTGCTCATTGCAATCATATTGAAACATATGGTCTTCAGAATTGTTTTTAATTATTAATACTACATGGAGGCATTTTTTGCAATATAAAATTGTATTTTAGTTTACAGGTACAGTGCAACGTAATTTTGATTTATCTATAGAATACATATATTTTCCTCCACTGTCCATTTACACTCAATTGCCCTCTGACCTAATCCACCTAAACAGAAGGGGAAAGATCCCCTTTCGTTTTCTTTTTAGAGGACCGAATTGGAATTGAGGTAGAAGGGTGTAAACGGACACAAGTCTGTTTACACCAACCGTTCCATTGGACTGAATGGGGGGTCCGAGCTGGTCCATCTGAAAAACTGACAGGCAGATCTGATCAGGCTCTTCATGTGAAAGGGGCCTAAGGGTTGTCTATAAATCTACAGTGAATCAGAACAATTCCTTCTTCACATTGCTAACTCTGTCCTCTAAATTCTGAGACATGATTAGTGTTAAAAATATTTTGGACAAATTCAGACTTAAACTTAAAATTATTTTTTCAATGTGTGTAATAAGAGTTTTGAATTTTCCCAAGCTGTAATTTTATAATTATCATGGGAACCTAGAAAAGAATGAGAATTTGCTGATCTTCCTAAATACAATATACTTTTCATAAATGTAGCCTTCCAAATGTAAGAAAAACATTAGAAAACTGATTATAAAGTTTAAAAGTATGCATCTCACATGGTTTAAATTTTACCCATGCTGGCTAATAAGGTCACCTGAAGTACACTTGTCACTTATCACTAAAAGCTTCTCAGGCTACAAAGTTATGAAGTCATTCCATCTGGAAGAGCAGGGGGTAACACTAGGGATTGGAGAGGTGTATATTGGGTGAGATGCTGGAGGCAAAGGAGTACTGGAACCAATGAGAGAAGCAACACAGGGGAACAAAAGGATAGAGGCAAATTGACAGTAAACTGGAGCTAGAGAAAGGGAGCAGTACAAGTGATGGATGCAGAAGGTTGACAACAGTAGCAGTGCAGGAGGATAGTGGGATGCTGCTGACAGATGGGGGCGGGAGACATCATGTGACAGTTTTGCTTGGAATGTAACTTTAGCATGTATTATGTGTTCTTAGGGTTAATTTTCACAATATGTACGGTGACCATCATTTTACTGCACTGTAAAATGCTTGATGCCACAAGAACACAAAGAACATGAAATGTTGCATTTTATTGCAGTGCACCACATAGGACCGCATGTCACTGTACAGCAGCATAACTTATCACCCTGCTGTACAGCGACATGAAAGAAGTGTACTTTTGTACACAAGAAAATAAAGTTTGCAAAAGTGCTACATCAGCTGTCCATTCAGCCTAATAGTTTTATGAGCCAAGGTCCAAGTTGTATTCAGATCAGACTGCATTTTGAAAAGGAAACACTCTCATGTTTATTGTATCACACTAAGGTAAAACAGGAAAATATCTCAAGGATTGTATCCTCCTAATCTGTAACCCTTGGTATTAATGATTCAAACTACAAAAGTTTTGAATAAAGATAGACTTTATTAGGAAGCAAGTTAGAAAAAGAAAGGGGGGGGGCGTGACCTGGCTAGGAACCAAGATGGCCACTTAGCAGAGGAGCTCTGGCACACCGAGGACCACAATTACCCAAAAAAGAGAGTCCTCTAATGCTACCAGCCATTGGAAAGATCAGAAGACGTGTCTCAGCCTCTTGGGCACTGAAGGATTCGGTACCCAGCTCAGCCAAAACATCCCTGAGCTCTTTCTAACCCAATCCTCAGACTGCTGCGTGGTCTCAACCCCACACTCTCCTGACAGTGAGTGGATACTTTAACGGGCAATGGATATTGAGTATACCCATTCTACTCCATCCAGCCGCCTAGCTTACTGGATCTCCAGAGAGTGGCTACTGAAATCAAACACACTTTAACTGCTGCAATCTTGGATCTAAAGACCGACATACAAGCGGGCGCCACAAGACTTGGGGATGTGGAACAGACTTCCTGTTTACACTCAAACGCCATCTGCCAAGTACAGCACACATTTGATACACAACTCTCTCATCGTCTTGAAATGCATAGGTATCTTGAAGATTTAGATAATCGGGGATGAAGACACAACAGAAGGATCAGGGGCATACCGGAATATGTGGAAATTAAAGCTCTGCAACCAGCACTTTGTTCTATCTTTAATGAGCTGCTCGGCCGCCTGCAAGACTCCCCCAATGAAATGGAGAGAGCACACAGAGCCTTCCGCCCCAGACCCTGAGAGCATGACCCACCATGAGATAGATGCTGTCTGGTGAATTTCCCCCTAAAGGAGGAAATAATGCAAAAGGCAAGGTAAAGAGGCAGTGTTTTCTATAACAATACAGAGGTCAAGCTATTCCAAGACCTGTCTCAATTGACCTTCCAAAACCGGAGAGCATTACGCCTACTGTTGGATGTTCCCATGTCAAGAAATATCGCATATAGATGGAAATTTCCATTCTTCCTCTTAGCTACCTCCAGGGGGTGCACATCTCTTCTACAGACCCCTTAAGATCCTCCATCCTTCTTCAAACAGTTCGACATCCAGCTGCTCGACCTAACAGATTGGTACGCATTCTATTTCCCAGCAGAGCCGTGGTAACCAGTATCTCATAATCCCTCACCAAAGTGCAGAGACAACTTTTCCACTGCAGACGGCTTGATCTGACATCACCTGCACCTCGCTTGTCTCTCAGAGAGCTGGAGGCTTGCAGCTCAGGTCCATCACCTGCTCATTGAAAATGCCTTTCTTTCCACGAACTGCAGATGAGTACCTGTCTACCTGTTTTTTGCCTTTAGCCCAGTTAGCTTTTTGCTTTTTGTGTTCTCATCCTAGCACTCCTAGGCCAACAATCTCTTGATGTCTTTGAATCTATGTAAGGCATTTTCTCATGCCTCAGCAATCCTGGTGCGAACAGAGCCCTTGTGCCCTGAAGGCTGTGCCCTATACATATATACATATTTCTCTATGCTCACACTGCACCTTTTATACCTCTCACCTTTGGACTGTCCATCTCCAGGAAACACAAACAGGCACCAGACTGAGAAATCAAGTGGAAATATGAATCCTTTACAGAACTTTTTGTCCTGGAATTGCCTTTGGCTATGATCCTTATACTCCCTCCTTAAGGAATTGAACAGCTACAACCTAGATGTTCAGAGGGATAGTGAAATATGTTTATAGGACTTTTTTAGATGAATGATCATATTCTAGACCTAGTACTGACAAATGGGGATCAACTGTCTAATGTTGAGGTGGGAAAAAATTTGGGTTCTAGTGGTCACCAATGTCTTTGGTTTGATTTTAAAATAAGAACTGCAAAAATCATATACAAAAACAAAAGTTTTAGATTTCAAAAAGACAAATTTGGCTGAATTTGGCTGAATTTCTAAGAAATGAGTTGAAAGGTTGGAGTAAAACGACAGGAGTAAGTAATCAGTCGGCACTGTTAAAGTCTACCATCCTGAAGGCAACTAGATTATATATCAGGCAAGTTAGTAAGAATAAACGAAAGGAAAAAAAAACAACATGGTTCAGGGAAGAGTTGAGTAGTATAGTAAAGGAAAAAAAATCAGTATATAGGAGATTCAAGGAAACAGGAGGTGCCACTGACAGAGAAGAGTATAAGAATAGACAAAAGGAGGCCAGACACATTATCAGTGCTGCCAAAGCACAGAAAGAGGAGGAAATTGCTAAATCTATTAAAGGAGATACAAACTTTTTTTAGGTACACTAGTAATAGAAATAATACAATGGGATCAATAAAATGAAAACTGGGCACAACACTTATGTTAAGAGAGACCTGGATGTAGCAAACCACTTAAAAAATTTCTTTTGGTCAGTCTTCTCAGAAATAAATTATACTAACCATATTAAGTTGGGAAATCATAATGTTTCTAGTAATGATGTTTAATTTTTTAGGATTTCCGGAGACAGGGGTAGCAGAGGAACTGGCTCGGTTAAAGATTAATAAAGCAATGGGCCCTGATGGTATTCATCCCAGAGTTCTAAGATACCTTTGAGGTATAGTTGTTGGAGCATTAACTGATATTTTTAATTAATCTCTTCTAACAGAAGTTCCCCATGACTGGCTGACCGCTAATATTGTACCTATCCACAAGAAGGGCAGCAAAGTAGAAGCTGGCAATTAAACTCCAGTGAGTTTAACATAGGTTATAGTCAAGTTAATGGAATCACTCCTGAAAAGAAGGATCATTGATCACTTGCTAGAGCCAAAGCAGCATGGCTTTTCCGAGAAAAGATCATGTCAGACTAATCTGATAGGATTTTTTGACTATATTACCAATGTTTTGGACCAGGGTGGTAATGTGGACATAGCATATCTTGATTTCAGCACAGCATTTGATACAGTTCCACATAATGATCTAATACAAACGTTGTACAAGCTAGGACTTAGCTCTTGGGTTGTTCAGTGGATATGCAGCTGGCTAAAGGATAGATACCAGAGTGTGGTTGTAAATGGGGTTCACTCAGAAGACCAGTCACTAGTGGTGTACAACAAGGCTCTGTACTAGGTCCTATTCTATTTAATCTATATTTAAGTGATATAAATAAAGGTTTGTTGGGTAAGGTATGTCTTTTTGCTGATGACACAAAGGTGTGTAATGGGGTTGATATATACAGTATTATGCTATTAGGTTCTCCCCCTTCTTTTTTGCATCCACCATCCATCCATGAGTGAAAGTTTGCGGATTATCAGGGAAGGATTGCTGGGGGTCGTTTGAAAGGATTTGTGTCCATCTGAGCTTGCAATCTGTGTTTTAAATGTGAGTGTAATGGTTAACATTAGGAAAAATAAATATTTTTTTTATGCAGTATTACACAATTAGTTTGTTTCTTTTTTGTTTCATCCACTTGTGAGGTATTGATTAAGAAAATACTGTAGTAATCTGGAGGTTTGTTCAGAAGATCTCATCTCAACTCCAAAATGTGTGTTTGATTGCTGAGGTCATTTTCCACTTGGCAATCACCTGATTAAGGGAGTGTGAGTGAAAACTTGCACCATTTAGACAATTTTGAACACTTTGGGAATTATATTGTTTTATTGAAGTTTCTTTTGAAACACGAGACTTTCTTTATTTGGGACTTATTTGTTTTTTTGTTTTTTGTCTTTGTAATATCCGACAAATGGACAAAGACCCCCACCTCCCATAAAAGGTTGTTTTGCTTAAATTAAGAATTTCTTGGTCAAATAAAGCCCAAAACCCATTTTGATACAAATGGTGAAAGACCTAGAACACCCCCCTCACCCTTGAAGAATTGGGAGTAGCAATAAAACAAATGAAAATAGGTGAAAGCCCAAGGCCAGGTGGCTTAACCATGTAATATTATAAGTGTTTTCATGACGTACTCGCCCCCAAGATTTTAGCAACTCTTAATGTCCTATCTGATGTATCTTCTACGCCAAACAAGCTCTTGAAAGCACACATAACTGTCCTTCCTAAACCGTAGTGGAAAACTATAGGCCAATCCCCTTGCTTAATGTAGATATTAAGCTTTATTAAAAAATGTTAGCTAAAATAATCCCCCCTTTGCTCCCCTCCTTAACCTAGATCAGGGGCGCTTTGTACTCAGAAGGGAGGCCTGGGACAACACTATTAAAGCCATAAACCTTCATAACTGGCTTTCCTCAGGTAATGGACAGGGCTTCTTCCTCTCCTTAAATGCAGAAAAGGCATTCAACAGAGTAGCCTGGGACTATATGGGGGATGTATTGCAAGCGCTAGGTTTCTGGTCCCATTTGATTGCAAGTATACTTGCATTTTATTCCAAGCCAACAGCACAAGTACGAGTCAATGGCTACATGTCGAATGCCTTTACTATAGTTAATGGTACCTGCCAGGGTTGCCCACTATATCTTACACTCAAGCCCTTTCTTAACAGAGTAAGATCCAACCTGGATATTAAAGGCAATACCCTCTTCTTTTTCCACTGTCCCAGGCCCCCTAACTACAATGCGAGGTAATCCAACCTTTTCTGTAATTCTTGCTAAGGGAATGGTCCTATGGTGAATTGTAGGCCCATTACTTTTTCTCCAAAGGACAATTATTGCCTCACGTCCATCTGTAGCCAATTTCCTCCACAGGTTTTTCTCTTTGGACATATAGGCAACTCAAAACATTTTTTTAAGTCACCGACCTCAACTCAAGAGTGGTTCAGACCACTTTCACCTTTTGAATCTCTCTGCACACGGAGGACACCCCAGCATCATTTAATTTCACGTATTTATCCACTGCTCCTAGAAGCTATGTCTGGGCCTAATGACAAAGCTCAAACAGCCTGGGAAAAAGAAATGCAAATTTCTCTTTCAGGTGATGACTGGGCCTCCATTAATTACTATGTTCATAAAAGATCTATTAATGTTGCGATTCAGGAAAATTCTTATAAAATTAGAACACATTGGTACAGAACACTGGCACTTTTACATAAATGTTACCCCAATTCTCCCACTCTTTGCTGAAGATTTGTGAGTGAAGAAGGTACCATGCTTCACATATGGTGGAGTATTAAGCTCTACAGCCGTATTGCAAGATTGCTCATGATATTATATCCCATGTTACTTCCTACCCTTTGGATTTTACCCCTACCCAATATCTCCTCCACCACACATCTTTTCCTAAATGTGAATACTTTAAATCTCTTGCTATGCATATGGTGAATTCAGCACAACTAAGTATTCCAGTACGCTGGCAATCAACAGGCACTCCAACAATATGTTAGTGCTTTGTTAGACCTAACAAAAACAAAATAGAGGAAATAGAAGAACTAATACGCATTTCCCATGAACGTGCGCATAAATTCATGGTCACTTGGTCTTGATGAGCATGCTTCAAAACCACTGAACGATATAGAGAATATGAATGAGATGACACTCAAACACAGGCTCAATGCCTGTCTTGAGAAGGAAAGGTAAGGGATCATGTGGATGAGAGGTAGAAGAAGGTCTTGTTCCCACAACTCTTACAGGATGCAGCAGGCACTGTTGAGGAGAGTGGGGGTAGGACAGTGTCCCCCATCTTTTTTGAGAGAGGAGAGAGAACACCCCCCTCCTTTTTTTTTTTTTCTCTCTTTTATGTTTTTCCATGAGGTGATGTTTTCCCTATTGAATATGTTTTTCAATTTTAGCTATTTCCATCCTGTGTTCCCCGCCACTTATGTGGTCTGGGGGGGGGGCAAAGAGGATGGAAATAGCTAAAATTGAAAAACAGACTCAATGGGGAAAACATCACCTCATTTTTCTTTTTTTATCTCTACTATATTGCTGTCAATATGTTTATTGAACTTAAGATGCACAACGTTGGATATTGAGATGTTTATCACGTTTGCTATCATTCTGTTTCCAGCCTGTGTACTGAATAGACTTCGGTACTTGACATTGTCCTTTTCATCAATGATTGTGATATCTGTTTCCTGTTGTTGTTATTCCGTACCTGACAACATATGCTTTCAATAAAAACATTTATGGAAAAAAAAAGATGCCAGCAGCAGTCAATGCAGACAATGCACCAAAAATATGCTGTACAGGAAACATACAGTAACAAAAAACTATTGTGTGCATGTTACATACACTGCAACTTATCTTTCATATTAACATTGTCAATAGATTGAGAATGTACGATATATGTAGAGATAACTTACATGTTGTCTGTTACAAATACGAAGCATTACAATAGTTATTATGGCACTACAGAGATTTTGATTATCTCACATATACTGTACCAGTGGCTATAAGTAAAATGTCTTGCCGGGAAATGCTGATAGTATTGTGGTTCCTCATACCAATATAAAAGGAAAAAAATCAAGTTATTTTCTAATGAGTCTAAATCTTAGCATGAATCATACTGGCTAGGAATTTAAAGTTGTAAACAATAGGACAAAAATAAAATCTTTTTGTCATTGTTAGCTTATTTATGGTTTTCTTTTTCCTTAATGTAAATCTAAGGAGCACTATCTGATGCTTAAAAGCCTATCAGGCCCTTGAACAGATGTACTAATACTAAAGTGCATCAACAGTATGAATCAACAAATGAATCAAAAATGACATATTCACATTCAGTTTCCTGTCCATAAGCATCACTTTACAAACAGGAAAAAAATGTAATGAAGATTAACAGTGAAGGCTGGACCTTGCACAAGCAGTAATGTATAATAATGAAAGATATGTGTATTAATATCCATTTTTTTATGTGTTACACATGTGCATATGCATGCAACATGATTTTTGATGTGTATTTTTAAGTTTCTCGCATGTGCATTTTCTGTGTTTGTATAAACAAACAGATGAGTTGGTGGCCATGCCATGGACATTTCAGTATTTACATATTATTTACAAGCAGTAAATTAGCTTAAAAACAAGCACAGATGTCAGTTTAGCTCACCATGCTTTCCAACCAGTATCTAGGCAGCTCAGCTTTTCCTGTTTGACTCTTCCAAAGCACCTGTCAAGTCAATGCTGAGAGATGAGAGCATGAAGAGCTGAGCTACTTAAACAACTTGGATGACTTCAGTGCTTCTATTGTGAGGGGTAAGGAGGAATTGCTTCACACTGCCTCAAGCTACAGCTGTAAGTGAGGGATTGCTTTGAAGTTCCTAAAATAAAAAAGTTTACAAATTTTCCCTCTGAAAAAAATACTACCCTCTCCCATTGATCATGCCATTAATCATTGTTGTATTATTAAAACAATGTCCCCTGTAAAATCTTAAGAACCAGACACTTAAAAAAGTGTTGAATTCCTGTTCCTTCTCCAATTTTGTGTCCTGTATTGACACGGAGTCAATAGGAGAAGCCACAGCATGTGGTGGAGGAGCAGGAAATGAACACCCCCAGAAAATTCAGAGTCTGAAAAGTCTTTAAGGGACATTTTCTCTGTAATGCAGCAGTGAATGATGGTACAGGCAGTGGGAGAAATCTGTGACAATTTCTCCTTTGTCTACTTAAAATATAATTAGAAATTTTTCATTACTTTTGTTTTAGGGCACAGGGTTACTTTAAAGTTATTTACTGCTTTTTCAAAATAGGTAAAAAAAATAGAATGTTTAAAGACTGATCACAGGTTCACATTAAGAAAAAATTAACGTCTATTTTGCAGTAAATTAACATGATAATATTGCAGGAAAATATTAGGCTGTAGGATGCAATGCATGGAGCAGAGTAAGGAGATCATGTGGAAAGGGAGCTCAGCATCAGCAGAAGGATAATGAAAGACCATGCATCAGTGCTGAGAGCTTGTGTCAAACAATGCTGGGTATGTGAAAATGGCACACTCTTAAGAGTGTACAGATGAATCCAGTTGCCTTATATTACATGTAAGTGCACTGATGTAGTTATTAAAGCCTTTTAGTTATACAGAAAGCACTATGCATTATTTTTTGTTTCCTTTGAGTCCATCAACTTCTTAAAGCAATTCCAAAGGTTCAACTTTTTTTCCTTTCTGTAAAATTACAAACATACCTCTATACTTTCCTGCTGTGTGCAGATCCTCCTCTTCTTGGGTCCCCTGCAGACACTCCTGGCTTCTCCTGTCTGTCGGGTGCCCCCACAGCAAGCAGCTTGCTATGGGGGCAACCACTGCTCCGTGTGTCCATTCACACATGGATCAGAGGCTTGGCCCCACCCCCTCTCTCTTCTCATTGGCTGACTGGCTGTGATTGACAGCAGCCGGAGCCAATAGCTCCCACTTGCTGTCTCAACCAATGAAGGGGCAGAGACCCGTGACAGCCAAGGATGTCGTTCACATCACTGGATTGCGATGAGGCTCAGGTAAGTATTGAGGGGGCTGGGGGTGCTGCTGCACACAGAAGGTAAAAAACCTTCAGCCTTTACAACCACTTTAAGTTCCATTAATGGAATTGCTTTGATTAATTTCTGCAGTCATTCTTGTGTTACCAGCTTTAAAGGGGACTTGTGCTGATAAGACCTTTTCAATCAAAGGTCCATCCATTAAGGTAAGAACGTATCCACAGGGGTGGTGGAAGTCACACTAAGTTGCACTATAGGATTATGAGTTGATGACGAATTGTGTTACATGCAATGCACTTTAATATGGACATCAATTTATGATTCATACATAGATAAGTACATAGTTGATAAGGTTGAATAAAGACACCAGTTCATCAAGTTCAACCTGTGCAGGTGTGGATGTACACTATATTGCCAAAAGTATTGGGACACCTGCCTTTACATGCACATGAACTTTAATGACATCCCAGTCTTAGTAGGATTCAATATTGAGTTGGCCCACCCTTTGTAGCTATAACAGCTTCAGCTCTTCTGGGAAGGCTGTCCACAAGGTTTAGGGGTGTGTCTATGAGAATTTTTGACCATTCTTCCAGAAGAGCATTTGTGAGGTCAGGCACTGATGTCGGATGAGAAGGCCTGGCTCACAGTCTCCGCTTTAATTCATCCTAAAGGTTTTCTATCAGGTTGAGGTCAGGACTCGCTCATCCATGTCTTTATGGACCTTGCTTTATGCATTGGTGTGCGTGCAGTCATGTTGGAACAGGGTGGGGCCATCCTCAAACTGTTCCCACAAAGCTGGGAGCATGAAATTGTCCAAAATGTCTTGGTATGCTGATACCTTAATACCACTAACAGTTGACTGTGGAATATTTAGTAGCAAGAAAATTTCAAGGATGGACTTATTGCACAGGTGACAACCTATGACGGTACCATGCTTGAATTCACTGAGCTCCTGAGAGCGACCCATTTTTTCACAAATGTTTGTAGAGGTAGTCTGCATGCCTAGGTGCTTGATTTTATACACCTCTGGCCATGGAGGTGATTGGAATACCTGAATCCAATGATTTGGAGAAGTTTCCCAACACTTTTAGCAATATAATGTATGTGTGAATGTATGTGCGTGTATTTGTGTCTCTACGATTTTCCAAATCCCTGTATATTGCATTTACTAAGATACCAATCTAAAGGCTTTTTGAAATTATCAAAACTCACCTCTGAGACTGCCAGTTGTGAAAGGGTGTTCCACATCTTTACTGCCCTAACAGTAAAGAACCCCTTATGCAGCTTATGGTTAGACTACTTCTCTTCCAACTTCATTGCGTGGCCACATGTCTTCTTAAGCATTTCCTTTTCTCCCTATTATATATCAAAAAACAAAAAAGAGAGGGAAACTATATTATAAATGTTTTAGCCTACTCACTTATTAAGTGTTGCCGTGGTAACCAAAAAAAGAGGTTACATAAATGGAAAACAAGGCTCTAATGAATATCTATACAATTTTTATTAGTATCAAAAAGGTTAAAATGCCTACAATTGCAATTAATTTATGAACACACAGTACTCAATATCCATAGTGAACACAGCACCAAAGTGCATTAAAAACAACATCATCTAATCAATGTCCAGACCTCAATTCAATATATGTGTTGCCAGTTTGCCGCAATATAGCTACCAACCATTCATTAGCTAATAATGCAACACATATATGCCCCAGGATCCCAAAAACCATGCTACTACATCCATGTATAGATGCCACTATCCTATATAACTGAGTGCACTCTATTAGCATTTGTTCCATAGATGTAATCAATCTGTAATAGAGTTTGGTGGAGGGGGGATTGTGGTGTGGGGTTGTTTTTCAGGGGTTTGGACAATTTCATGCTCCCAAGTTTGTGGGAACAGTTTGGGAATGGCCCTGTCCTGTTCCAATAAGACTGTGCACCAGCATACAAAGCAAGGTCCATAAAGACATGGATGAGAAAGTTTTGGGTGGAGGAACTTGACTGGTCTGCACACAGTCCTGACCTCAATCCAATAGAGCACCTTTGGGATGAATTAGAGCAGAGATTGCGAGCCAGGCCTTCCCATCTGACATCAGTGCCTGCCCTCCTAAACCTTGTGGACAGCCTTCCCAGAAGAGTTGAAGCTGTTATAGCTGCATAGGGTGGGCCAACTCAATAGTGAACTCTACAGACTAAGACTGGAATGCCATTAAAGTTCATGTGCATGTAAAGGCATGTATCCCAATATTTTTGGCAATATAGTATATATTTTAAATCAGAGTATAGCATCAAGTCAATTAAACTCCTGGGATATTGATCTGGTCAGTTAAGTAGCAGAGTGGGTTGTTAATCAGTTTCAGCTGCTTTGGTGTTAATGAAATTAACAACAGGTGCACTAGATGGGCAACAACGAGACAAACCCCAAAACAGGAATGGTTTTGCAGGTGGAGGCCACTGAAATTTTTTTCCTTACTCATTTTTTTTTTTACTGTTTTTCACTAGTTTTGCATTTGGCTAGGGTCAGTGTCACTACTAGTAGTATGAGGCGATACCTGGACCCTACAGAGGTTGCACAGGCAGTCCAACTCCTCCAGGATGGCAACTCAATGCATGCCATTGCCAGAAGGTTTGCTGTGTTTCCCAGCATAGTCCTAAAAGCATGGATGAGATTCCAGGAGACAGGCAGTTACTCTAGAAGAGCTGGACAGGGCCATAGAGGGTCCTTAACCTATCAGCGGGACCAATATTTGATCCTTTGTGCAAGGAGGAACAGGATAAGCACTGTTAGAGCCCTACAAAATGACCTCCAGCAGGCCACTGGTGTGAATATCTCTGATCAAACAAAAATAGACTTCATGAGGGTGGCCTGAGGGCCTGACGTCCTCTAGTGGGCTCTGTGTTCACTGCCCAGCACCATAGAGCTCAACTGGCGTTTGCCACTGAACATCAGAATTGGCAGGTCCGCCACTTACACCCTGTGCTTTTAAAAGATGAGAGAAAGTTTGCCCTGAGCACATGTGACAGATAACAAAGGGTCCGGAGAAGCTGTGGAAAACATTATGCTGCCTATAACATCATTAAGCATGACCATGGAGGGACGCACAGACCTCTACAGGCTAGACAATGGCACCCTGACTGCCATTAGGTATAGGGATGAAATCCTTGGATGCATTGTCAGATCCTATGCTGATGCAGTGGGTCCTGGGTTCCTTCTGCTGCACGATAATGCCCAGCGTCATGTGGCATGAGTGTGCAGGCAGGTCCTGGAGGATGAAGGAATTGATTCTATTGAATTGCCCCCACGCTTGCCTGACCTAAATCTAACAGAACACCTCTGAGATATCATATTTCATTCCATCCAAAGCTGCCAGGTTGCACTTCAGACTATCCAGGAGCTCAGTGATGCCCTGGTCCAGATCTGGGAGGAAATACCCCAGGACACCATCCGTTGTCTTGATAGGAGTATGCCCCGACATTGTCAGGTATGCATACAAGCAAGTAGGGCCATACAAACTACTGAGAACCATTTTGAGTTGCTGCAATTAAATTTCAGCAAAGTGGATTAGCCTGCTGCATCATTTTTTCACTTTGATTTTCAGGGTATCTTTGAATGCAGTCCTCCGTGGGTTGATAATTTTAATTTCCATCAAACAATGGTTCATCCTTACACATTAGCCAATCCATATCAGTATAGATATTCAGCAAGATATTTTTCCCCACTGAGATATGTTTTCAAAGTGTTCCTTTAATTTTTTTGAGCAGTGGTTGCATACTGATCTGAACAAATCACACACAAATATAAACGTTAGATTACCCCTTTATTTACTTATGGTAGAAAAGAGAATACAAAAACATGCATTATACCTCATGCAAACACAGAGATTTCTTTTAACTCTCCCATACAATTATGCTACAGCCCTCATCCTGTTAAGCTGGTATTTGTATTATTCAATGTATTTGAGATCTTTATTTCACTTGACCTTTTCTCTTTTGGTCTGTTATAGCTGATTTCTATATATTCTGCATAACTGTAGTTTGAAAAGAGAGACTGGAATTAGTTCACACACAGAGTATAATGTTAAAGTAAATGTTTTTACAGCAATTTATTTTTCTTACAACCTACGCAGAAAAAAGAGCAATTAGGCAAACATGGCTTCCCAAGAATATTTTTTCTTGCCCCACATGGTAACTGCTGTAGGAATGAGATTTTAGGACACAAAATCCTCAGTCTCTTCTCTATTGCAACCTTAACTGCACACACCAGACTTAAGTGCTCTATATAGAACTTGAAAGCATAAATAGCAATCAGTGTTGCCAGCCTGCCAGATTGAAATTCACTGGCACAGCCATGTTTATACTGGCATTTCAGAAGATACAAAATTGCAGTTTTAAGTGCAAATTTCAGTATATAACCTCTTCCCGTCCGGCTCCTGCTGATAAACAGCCAGATGGGAGTCACACAAAATATGTATCAAACTTGCGCCAAGGAAATAAGTGAAAAATTAAGTGAAAAATTAAATGCTGCTGTTCAAGGATTGACTAAACATCAAAAAATAATAATAGAAATAGTACAGCACAAATAATACAAATAATCAAAACTATGAAAAATTATATGTGAAAGTCCAAAGAAAAAGTCCCATATTAGAGTCCAATGTCCCAAAAAATGTGAAAAAATTATTATTTACTCAAACTTTATAAATTTTAAAGTGTGCTTACATTTTCTGTGAAAAGCATTTTGTAGATCCACACTCACCAAATGCTGTGAATTCCCAAACTGGTATGTCTTTAAGATGTAAAAAAGGCAAGCCTGCAGGTGGGGTTTGGTGTCCTCAGAGATTATATAACTCTTTATGCGATCTCACACTGACTCTCCTTCCCAGATATTTCCTCATATAGAGAAAAACATAAAAGAAAAAGATGCCAATGATATATTGCTATATATCGATAAAAAATGCAAAAAAAACCTTCCTTACACTCACATAAAGTAATTAAGCTCCAATTTCCATAGGGTAATTTGATCTCCCACATCACAGATGGTAATCCACCCTTATTTTCCTCCAAGCTCTCACTCCTGGATGGACAGATGGATGGATAGGGGTACTTTTATGACCAGCTAGTTACTCTCAAGCCTTCACTCATGATTCCTCCTTAATTTACATTCTCATGGATGGATAGCTGAGAAAAATGCAAAAGAAAAAATATCAAAATAGCATAATACTGTTAAAAACTATTTAATACTCAAGTGATGCTCCAAATGCGCTCACATTTTCAAACTGAATAAAAGCCCTTTTGTACATAAATCAGGACTCATCAAACTTGTTCCTGTTGGTTATGTGTTAGAGAAGACACTGGTAGCTTGTGATGAGGCAGAATTATGACTTTACTTGTGTGGCTTAAGTTACAAACATACAGAGCACATTTCAGCAGAGAGTGATAGCAGACATCTTGCTTTGAGAGAGAGAGAGAAGAGGAAGAGAAGAGAACCAACAAGTTTTACACATATGCACGACTGATAACCTTAGTGTACAGTGCCATCTACTGGTCAAGTGATATTAACACACAAAAACTATATATAGTACATGCTGTTGTATTCCCAACACCCCTTCTCAATGGCATGTGCATAATTATATGACATTTAGTCTCTTTTGTAGAAAACAATGGCGTTCCCTTGGCAAAGGTTTGGTGAGTGCGTTTGCAGTCATCTCCTCTGATGCGCAGTACTGGATGTCGATAACCCCTTGTTCTTGCATGTCTCTGAGCAGATGATATCTTACATCAATGTGCTTGGTTCTTGGGTTAATCTTCTCAGAGTGTGTAAGCTTTATGCATCCCTGATTGTCTTCAAAGATGGGTGTGGGTTGGGACATATTCAGTGCCATGTCTAGTAGAAGTTGATGAATCCAAATGGCTTCTTGACATGCATGTGCTGCTGCTATGTATTCCGCTTCAGTTGAAGAGAGTGCAACAGTCACTTGTTTCCGATAGTTTTGCGACCAGGAGGGAGTTCTGTTAGTGACCAAGTTTTATTTTCTTGAAGTGATTTTATTTCTTCAGCTGCTTTTCTCCACTGATCGGCTTCCCTTCTCAGCAAAGTTTCTATGTCTTCCCAGGATGTTGTCTCCTGTGTTTGATGTGTTTTAGCAGCATATGATAACCTGCAGGGTGGTATCCCTTTTGTCATTAGAGAGGATCTTCTGATTTCTTGTTGTTCAGTGGGTTCTATTGGCTCATTGATTGTAAGTTCCACTTCTTGTTCTGGCTCTTGTCCTGCTTCGCATGGGTCAGTGTCTCTTGCCAATTCAGTGCGTAAATCCTCTCCACATTTTTCAAGAATTGTATTATCTGATGCTTTCATCAAAATAAACACTGCGGTTTACTGTGACCTTGTTGGTCTTTGGACAAAGGATTCTATATTTCTTGCTCTGCTCACTGTAGCCCACCAGAATGCCTTCTATGGCTTTGTTCTCCAACTTGGAGCGTTTCTGACTTGGAATGTGGGCATATGCTTTACAGCCAAACACTCTATGTCCACCGTTAGGTTTTGATCCATTCCACATTTCATATGGTGTACTCTCAATAGCTTTAGATGGGAGCCTGTTTTGTAGGTATGTTGCAGTCATTATTGCTTCTCCCCAGTATTTGTTAAGTAAGGCAGCGTCTGAAATCATACATCTTGCCATTTCTACAAGAGTGCGATTCTTTCTTTCAGCTACACCGTTTTGCTCAGAAGTGTATGGTACAGTTGTTTGGTGTATAATACCTTGTTTCTTTAGGTATGATTCCATGTCTTAATTCATATATTCCCCTCCATTGTCAGTGCATATTATTCCAGGTTTCCTTTGAAACTTGTTGCTTGTCATAGCTACAAACTCTTGAAGTTTTTCTAATGTCTCACTTTTGTGCTTCATTAGATACGTTATTGTGCACCTGGAATAATCGTCGATGAAAGTCAGTAAATATCTGTTCCCGCCAGATGTGATGGTTTTCATTGGTCCACACACATCACTGTGTATCAGTTCCATGGGTTTAATGGTTTTACTCTGACTGGTCTGTGGAAGAGAGGTTAGGGTGGCCTTTGCTTTGATGCAACACGTGCACTTGCTGAGAGTGTGGCAAGGCAATATTTTCATGTCTCCTGATAGACCTCTCTTTGCAAAGCACTTTATAGCTTCTGGGTTTCGATGCCGCCTTCTTCTATGCCACAGGTGGATGCACTTGTCATGTGGGTTATGAGTTGCCGCATTAGCCTTCTCTCTTTCAGTGACGAGTTTGTACAGATGTTCATTTAATCTCCCTCTTGCTAGAATTTGCTTTTTATTTTGAATTGTGCATTCATTACCTCTGAACTGGACAGTGAGTCCATTGCTTGCAAGGGTTTTAACTGATAGGAGGCTTCCTTCTAGGCTTGGAACATATAGAACATTCTTTACAAGGATACTCTGCTTGCCCCTTGATGACGTTTTGCAGTTCAGGAATCCCTGACCATTACCTTCCGCTGTAATACTTTTCCCATTTGCTAGGAAGACTTTATCTTTTACACTAAAATCAATTTCTGTGAAGAATGTCTCGTCTCTTGTCATGTGACTTGTTGCCCCTGAATCAATGTACCATCCGTGTGAGGTACTATTCTGAGTCACTTTAAAAGTACCACTCCATGATGCACTTTCATTTTCTTTCATGACTGCTTTAGCTCTTTCTCTTGTGGGTAGCTCCCGCTTTTGCTGCTCAGCTTTCCAGATTGAACAGTTCTTTTTCAGGTGACCGGCCTTGTTGCAGCGAAAACATACCCTGGTTTCTTTGCTTTGTCTTATGCCTTAATGCACCTTCAGAGCTGCCTCTGGTCTCTCGTTCTCTTCACTATGCAAATTTTCCTTTCTTCTGCTGTATTCATCAATTAATTTTCAATTAACATATTCTAGCATCAGTTCAGTTTTGGGTCTAGTTTCTAGAGCATTTATAAGGGCACTGTATGATTCTGGAAGGCTGCATAGCAGTAGTGCCACAACATGGTTGTCTTTTATTTCTTCACCTATTGCACCCAGCTGGTCCACAATTTCTAGCATAGCATTTACATGTTCACCCATTATATAGTTTGCGTAGCAGATATAGTTCACTGTTTAGGTTTGCACATTCATGCAGCTTTTGTAATGCAGTCTACATACCTTTAGCTGTATTTTCTTTCCTTATATGAATGAGTTGATCATCCTCCACTAACAGGCTTATGACTGCTTTTGGTTGCCTGTTTTTTCTGTCCCATTCTTCCGGGTTGTCATTGGGTCTGTGTGTATCTAGTACCTGCCACAAGTCATCTTTGGATAATAGCATTTCAAGCTTAAACTTCCATAGCTGGTAGTTGGTATTGTTGAGCTTTGCTATTGTAAACTTCATATCTGAAGCACTTGCCATCTTTCAGTGAATTGGATACAGCTCTTGTTTCCTCACACAGGATTTGGTAGGATTGTAAATGCAGCACTTACTTGCTTGTAGTTTTCCTTTTTCCAGTGTCTGGAGCTGGGCCCATAACCTGTTGGTTATGTGTTAGAGAAGACACTGGTAGCTTGTGATGAGGCAGAATTATGACTTTACTTGTGTGGCTTAAGTTATAAACATACAGAGCACATTTCAGCAGACAGTGATAGCAGACATCTTGCTTTGAGAGAGAGAGAAGAGGAAGAGAAGAGAACCAACAAGTTTTACACATATGCACAACTGATAACCTTAGTGTACAGTGCCATCTACTGGTCAAGTGATTTTAACACACAAATACTATATATAGTACATGCTGTTGTATTCCCAACAGTTCCAATAGCTCCTCTGACAATTCCAGCTAGGCAGACACAATTGCTCAGCTTTGGCAATGAAGAACTGGCAAAATTGTAAAATCAGACCTCTTTGCCCACACTAAAGATGGCCGCGGATCGCCGGGCCGGAAGTGATGTCACACGTACAGGGTCGGAACCGGAAGATGGGAGTGTTGCTGATGCGGGGGAATGTTTCTAAATGTACCCCTGCATCCATTGCCAGTGCGTGCTCCCTGGGAGCGTGCAGCGCTGTGATCTGTGCCCGCTGTGTTCACCTGACACAGCAGAACACAGGTCAATTTATGGGACCACTGTGTGAGGTCCCGATTCATGTGATCACGGATTGGCCAATCAGTGATTACAGGAACAGTAGTAAACAAGATGTCACTTCCTGACATCATTGTTTACTACTTGTGAAATCTGTGAATGATCACTGAGGTCACATGGTACAAGGCTATTCACAACAGCCTTGTACCATGTGATACGTTGTGACCAATTACAGCTCTCACAGTATTTCTCAATGACTGCAGGAATGCAGCCAGAGAGGAGAACTTATTGTTTTTACAGACTTTGTGGGTGTAAAAGCAATCCGTGTAAAAGGGTGACAGTATGTAAAAAAATAAATGCATAAATAATAATATATAAAAATAAAATTAAAATGTAAAAAAAAGTTTGAAAAATTATATTTAAAAAAACTGATTTGGGTTATTTTGTTTTTACCAAAAAGAAAGCTGAATACATTTTGGCCAAGATTTATGAAGAAATATTATTTATTTGCAAAATGTTATAAGAAAAACATTTTTTTTTTCAAAATGTTTGGTCTTTTTCATTTAGCACAAAAATGAAAATCCCAGTGGTGAATAAATACCACCAAAAGAAAGTTTTATCTGTCTAAAAAAAAATGCTAAAAATTTCATTTGGGTACAGTGTTGCATAACCGTGCAATTGTCATTCAAAGTGTGATAGCGCTGAAAGCTGAAAATTGGCCTGGACTGGAAGGGGGTGAAAGTGTCTTGAAGTGGTTAAGCTGTAAACTACTACAATATGCAATTAGCAGTGTAATTTAAGGATAGATTATTATAACCCATCAGTTTTTGCCACCTATGTCCACCTAGAGAGATTTCCCCTTAATTTCTGTCCCATAGCCACTATAGAAAGTGAAGGAAAATCCCTTGTAGACATTATGATAACCTGAATTTATGTTCCCAATTCTAAAAACTCTTTTCTTGTTCTGGAATCTCGTTTGCTTCTGGTGACATGTTTAATTAGCATGGAACTTTTAGTACACTTACAATTCATGGAGTTTGCTATTTTTGAGTGTGGAAACCAGTCAATGACATTATTGGTAAGACCATTTAACAAACTTGGTGGTAAACTTTTTTGTGCAAGAAAATTAACTATTTCTAAACTATGTTTCAGAAGTTCTTTTCTTATAGCCAGCAGTGCTGGATTTGGTTTTTTTTTAGCAAAATGAACAATTCCAGAGCTGGATTGCCTAACTGCAACAATAGCCTTGTGTTTTGAACCCAAAATGTGTTGTGTTACAAACTGCAAACTTGGTCTGAACAAGACAAGAATCTTTTAAAAGAATGTGAAATGAGCTAGCACATAAAAAATTGCCTTGTGTGCTGCAGATGCCTGCCTGAGGAAACCAATAGCTGTTAATAAAAGCTGATCTTAGGAACCTATGGAAAATTTTAAAAAATCAGTTAGAAGCACTTAGAGGCATCACAAGTGCTGTGACTCCTGACCCCACCCAGAGTTAGACACAGTCATATGTCCCCTCCTCAGGGCTCCAGGCTAGCTCCTCACAGACACAGTCTCAATTCTCTCTCCTTCAGTCTCCACTCACCAGGTGGATCATCCAGAGTCCAGACTAGTCCAGAGACTGCTACTCCACATCTGTGTCCATCCCATTCCCTTCCACCACACACAAGATCACTCGGCTCCTGGCAACACTACTGAGTTGGTGGCGAATGGAAATTACATCATCACGGCTCTCATGCTCAGGCACTCACCTCCCTCCACCAGACTCACACCCCAACAACGCTGCCCAAAGTAGTGGAACATCAGATGGTCTCTCGCTTGGCATGCACAGTTCTAAGTTGATCCATGCCACAGCAATAACAGCTATTTTTAACTGGCATGCTTTTCCCATCACTGGCATGTGTCATATGGGCATGAAAAAATTGCTGTTTTTTACTGGCTGTCCATAAAAACATGGACATTTGGTAACACTGATGGCCATTCATATTTGCTATGTCATTTATGAATGAATACCAGGGGAGGAATTTACTAAAACTGGAGCGTACAAAATCTGGTGCAGCTCTGCATAGAAATGAATCAGCTTCCAGGTTTTATTGTCAAAGCTTAATTGAACAAGCTGAAATTAGAAGCTGATTGTGATTCTGAGTGCTCCAATTTCAGTAAATCACCCACAATGTGATCAACACTGAACATGTGCTGTTCATTTAACCTCTCTAGCAGTATGATTATGTCAATATTTCTGTGCTCAAAGCGGTACATTTTTTTGCATGGAAATATGTTTTTTCTTTATTGTAGGCCTGTAATTTGTAGGAATAACTCACTGAAATCTGTCCAAACAAGAGCCTAGTAAACATCTCGGGTATGATAAAATTTAAAACACGAAATCATAAACTCTAATATAATAAATAATCATAAAAAAATAATAATATAATAATGAATTTAATTCAATAATATAATCAAACCTAAAACACTGAAATTTGAAATATAGCGCCAAGTTCGCACATCACTGATCTTATGATCTTAGTCGCAAAATAGTTTTCAGTGCCTGATGATGAATTTCCCCACAAATCATCACTCAATTCTGAAAGTGGTTCTAATTTACTATCGCTGTTCTCTAGCTGGTCTAAAACTGCTTTTGACCTAAAGGGACGCTTTTTGGACGCCATGGACGTTTCTCAGTTTCAAGGCAGAAAGAATGGTAAAAATGAAGGCAGTGCACAGGACAAAGCAGTAGGGACAAAATGTATGTGAAATGCTTTGATACAGCAGTGTTTTACTATGTGATTTTAGTGTATTGAGTGAATGTCACTATTAAAATTTTTTAATCTCTCGCCGGACATCGCAGGAGTGCAGGACAAGGTAAGTGAACCAGGGATCCCAAAGCAACACTGCAGGGTATTCCCGAGTGTAGCTCGGGGTTACCACTTTTGGTACTGAAAGTTTTCCCCGAGCTACACTCGGGAATACCACCAGGGAGGTTAAGACAGGCATGGTATTGATAAATTTGACATGTCATATTTACTGATCCTTTGCTCTGACTTCGTGAAGACAGATCCTCACTGCAGGGTGCCAACATATTTATGCCCTGTACAACCCACTGCCTCCACTGATTAAAGTGTGTCTTGGGGGGGGAGGCTCAGCAGGTGCAGGGCAGATTGAATTTATTTGATGCCCTCCTGTCACTGGATCAACCCAACAGTCAATGGCCCATTCTTCCCTGCACAGCTCACTTTCTCATCTGCTGTGGGTGGGGAGAGAATTGGGGAGATAAGAATACACAGGGGGAAACTGGATTGTACAAGGGACACAGCATTCTATTTTTTAACAGGTGGTGGCTGCTGTAACAGCAGGAGGTTGACTCTTTGAATAAAATGCTATGATAAGTGGCTTATTAGTGACTGATCATAGCTATTAATTTATTCAACATTGTCAAGAGAAACCCTCTGATATAAATTCATCACCGCTGTAGTGGGGAGAAAGCGGGCAAGTGGGAAACCCAAAGGACATACCACATACTGACCTGGCCAACAAGAAATGGTTCTGTAGGTCCATATACTGTATGTCCATGGCAGTGAAGGGGATAAAAGCAGTCCACAAATAATAGATAAAAATATCAAAAGCTTTGCTAATCTACAGTTATTGTAATCTAAAAATAATATTGATCCAGCCTCATATTAGCCTAAGGTATTTAGATATTTAAAAAAGTACATTGAATTTGAATTTGTGTGGCTTTGCAGTGGTACAACTACTGTTGCTAATTCTGCAAAAAAAACAAAATAATACAGTTCACCAGATTGGCTTGGTCTTTCTAAACAGATGGGCTGGCTACTCTTGTATGGTGTCATTGACCATAGGCATGACCATATTTGACTAATGCCATCACTCAGCACTCCCTTCTGTTTGTTGGCATACAGCAGATGCTGGGGATCTGTAATTTGCGAGAGGAGTTGTAGTGAGTGAACATCATTGAGTGGCACATGGATGGGTCTCTGATTTTAAGGGGGCTTCCAAATTTTGATAAGCCCCCACAGACCCCACATAACTTTTGGGGACAGAATATGAGGGTGAGAACCTTGTCCCCTCTACATTGTAGACAAGATGCCTTACAAGTGGGAATACTTGCAAGGCCCGGTATGGTTCAGAAGTAAGAACATACACTTGGTTGGTAAAAGTCTTTTATGAACCCTTAAAAGGACCCCCACACTATTTTTTGTTTTCTGGTACTGTCCCTTTAAAAAAATGGCACAGGGTCACCTTTAAAATAACATAGCAGACCTTGCTTCTCATTAACAATAAAGTGAAAAGTGAAAAAAAGACCCGCACCATGAAAAAAGTAGAAAATAAACATGCCACCTGATGTAAACCCAAAGTTAATCACATCATCTAGGGATGTAGATAGATGCAACTGAAGATTCCCGGCAAAACCTCCCTACCTTGCATGGCCTTTTGTCCCTAATTTTGTTTTCACATTCTGTTCCCCAAAAAGGGGCACACACAGTAAGTCTTCAGAGGTAAATTACTGGAATCTGAAAGCCAGCTTTAGACTAAAGGGGTCCTCCAGATATCCCTTCCAGGTAAATGAGTGTGGAGTGTAATTTGCGAGAGGAGTTGTAGTGAGTGAACATCACATCATTGAGTGGTACCTGGATGGGTCTCTGATTTTAAGGGGGCTTCCAAATTTTGATAAGCCCCCACAGACCCCACATAACTTTTGGGGACAGAATATGAGGGTAAAAACCTTGTCCCCTCTACATTGTAGACAAGATGCACTTGTTTACAAAAAAAGTGAAAATGAAAATAGAAAACATCCATACCATGAAAAATGATCTTTATTAGAGAAAAAAATGTCCATCTCAATCATGTTTTCCAGCAATGTAGATCCACCTCATTCATTCATGACCCTCCAACGCATTGACCCGCTTTTCCCTATGATATTTACCTACCACTACTCCTCTTACAAATGACAGATACCCAGCTGGTGTCTGTATATTAACAAACAGGCTAAGGATTCTGAATAATGTCACTGGCCAAATTTGGTAAATTAAGTTTCTCAGGATCCCTGAGTGTTTATTTTAAGCAAAAGTCCACAGAAACCTGTCATTTAGTAGCTGTAGTGCTACCCTAGCAGCTATTTGTAAACAAGGTATATCATATTGCTCCATTACCTCATGTGCAGAATTGAGGCATCCCAAAAGGATGTTATTTTAAGGATTTGTATATTTTTACTGTTGCACTTAAAGCCGCGTAAAAACAATGCCTGCTAAACAGTATTTTAAAAAAATTAATTGGTCCCCCCCATGAGAGTGCCTAGATGATCATGCCCTTTTTTCAACAAAAGCTTCGAAATTGGTTTTGAAAAAAGCCAGAGAAAAATAACAAGATTTAGTTCCCATATACCTTAATAGGGTTCAGTCCTATGTTTCAGGTTAGCAGACTTTTTGTTGGGTTCACCAAACCTTCTGCCAACTGAATTTTACCCAGTTTGCACATCCCTACTTATTTTCTGCCTGCTTCATTACATTCAGCAAACAGCGCCAACCTGGCTGAAAACTACTCCCTTTCTATATTGCATGTTTCTCACTATTTGGTCTCCCCACACCATCCTGTGATAGTCTGGATAGACTGGCATATGCACCTATTCCATTGGCTTTTATTTGCCATCTCCTAAGAGGTACCAAAAAAGTGCACCCTAAGACAAGAAAAAAAGCAGATTACTAAGTAAGCTACACTTGCAATTTGTTTACAGGTTGCTCTTGGAACTATACCCTCAACTGATGGCAGTATAAAGTCCTACATGTCTTACAAGAGTGTTTCCAACCGCCTTGCAACAAATTCACCTCTAGCAATGATGCAGTCTAGTATACAGTTTAGGAAGCAAATAGAAACCAAAGACATTAATTTCAGAACCTCAGCCCTGATCATAACAGCCTGAACAACATTTCTATTCACCTCCCAACAGCTTTCTTCTTTAAGAAATAGTAAATGTGGTCATCATTCAAAAATAGCCTGAATTTGCTATTAATAGCTCAATCTCAGAGAGATTTAGGGCAGACTCAAGGTATGCAAAAGAATGAAAATTGTTACTGTATGAGCACAGAAGTACATAAGACCCTGCTCAGGCTGAACAGAGTGGAATCTGGAGCTGGGACACATTGCATAACTTCCAATCACTATCTCATCCAGGAAACTCCTCACTTTATTTTTTTATTTTAATTGATGCTGGAGACCGAGAATGAGCTCAGGTGTGTTTGTTGAGAGCTGGAATGCTTCTGCCACTTAAGACTGGCTGTCCATAGTGACAGCTCTCTGGCAGGAAAGCCCAGGGGGGTTTGAACTCTTGTCTGAACTCATCTGAAATCAACCCTACTGGGGACTGATTTACGTAAGTTATGCTGGGGATTGCATTACTTATTTTTTTTATTCATGCTGGACTTGGGTTTAAGGGAATTTAGAGAGAAAAAGGCTTAAAAAACTCAAGAGGAAAAAAAAAAAACAATCTTCCGTTTAATGATAAACAGGGAACACAGATGTCAGGAGGGGGATTAACTAAAACTGGAGCAGACAGAATCAGTTTGTTCATTTAATCTTTGCAAATTAAAAGATAGACGCTAAGTGGGTGTCATAAATAGCTGTTCCAGATTCTGGCTGCTTCAATTTTAGCAAATTCCCCTCATGGTATTTTATATTGTTGTCCAGATTGGCAACTTGGACAGAGGTAGTGTCTTTTTGTAATGAATAAGGGATCCCTGTGAAAATTAGAAGAGAACCACTTATATGGAGTTTTCTTAACATATACGATAAATCTGATTTATCTGATAAAATAATGTACTTATTTCCAGTACTTTTACCAGTGGACAAGAGACATTTCCATGTTACCTGCTATTGTTCAGTAATTGATGGTTAGATCAGGAGAAATATAAATGCAGCATTGCACGCACTGATGCCTAACACAATGTGATAAAATGCCAGCACTGTAATAAGATCTCTACTTCTTTTTTGTAGACTTTGAAAAGATGAAAAATAATTGTATATTAAAATGCTGATTTTGACTTTTTGCCTTTGACAGGGTTATCTGTAAAATGTACATTATAGCCATTTGGATAGAAATACAACATAACTATAATTTTCCTTCTTTTATGTTAGAGTGAGATAGAAGACCATGTCCCGGGGGTAACATTTATCAGCAGTTTTGTAGCTTCATCACTTGTGGTATAGGTATACAGGAATAATTTACAATATTATCAGCTCATCAATTTGGCCTTTGCTTACGTAAGTTTTTATTAGCATTGTTGAGTGAATAATAGGCCTTATCATTGCACACAGCAAGAAGAATAATTAAGATGATGTTCAATATAGATGTTATGTGCTGGAAGACTTTAAATAGTTGATTGCTATTCAATAGATGGATGGGCAAACATTGTAATTCTGCAAAAACAAAAAAATAGAATTTATTCCTGAATACAATTAAGAGTATTGTGTTTTGTTATGGCTTTTGGCTTCAAGTGAAATGTATCTGTGAGAAATGATGTGGTGGTAATACTCATCATTTGTGGCATGTTCAATCAGTTCTGTTTTACATAGCGGTATAAGAGGTTAAAATCTCTCTAATTCTGTGTAGTGATTGGGTAGGATTGGTGATTATTAAGATAATGTCATTCACAAATAGACTAAATTTATGCTCAATACTATGGTGTGTAGCCTCCCTGGTGGTATTCCCAAGTGTAGCTTGGGGTAAAGTTTCAGTGCCACAAGCGGTAACCCTGAGCTACACTCGGGCTTACCATGCGGGGCTGCTCCGGGATCTGTTCTTCACTTACCTTGTCCTGCGCTCCTGCGATGTCCCTCCTGCAGTGTCCCCGGCAATATCCTCCGGTGAATGCCGGCATCTGTCATCTGGGTTCCGTCCCCTGCGAGCGTCGGGACATACGGGGACGGAACGGCGGGAAATTTGAAATTGACAAAAAGTGACATTCACTAAAATTACATAGTAAAACATTACTGTATCAAACTATTTCACATACATTTTGTCCCTAGTGCTTTGTCCTGTGCCCTGCCTGCATTTTTACTGTTCTTTCTGCCCGGAAACTGAGAAACATCCATGGCGTCCAAAAAGCGTCCCTTTAGATCAAAAGCGGTTTTAGACCAGCTAGAGAACAGCGATAGTAAATCAGAACCACTTGTAGAATTGAGTGATAATGATTCATGAGGAAATTCGTCATCAGACACTGAAAACGATTTTGCGACTTTGCTCAGTGGTGTGCGAACTTGGAGCTCTATTTCAAATTTCAGTGTTTTTGGTTTGATTATATTATTGAATTAAATTTATTATTATTATATAATTATTTTTTATGATTATTTATTAAATGATAATTTATGATTTTGTGTTTCAAATTGTAACATACCTGAGATGTTTACTCAACTCTTGTTCGGGCAGATTTCAGTGAGTTATTCCTGAAAATGACAGGCCTACAATAAAAAAAGTACATATTTCTATGCAAAAAAAGTACCACTTTGAGCACAGAAATATGGACATAATCAGACCGCAAGGGAGGTTAATACCCATGCACAATGGGTCTTCTCGGATTTTTATCACAAGAGGCTCAATGAGTTGTGCAAATATGATAGGTGATTGCGGGCATCCCTATCGAGTACCATTTGTAATATCAAATGAATTTGACAGCATACCATCTGTAAGAACCCTGGCTGATGGGAAGGAGTGTAATGACATAATGGTCATTTGTATCCATCTTATCATACCAAATTTTTGCATTAATCCCCAGTGGATGCGATCGAACACCTTCTCTGCATCAAGTCATAAGAGCAGAGAAGGTGTTCATTGGCCCTATAGATCATGAATTAACCATATTAAACATCTAGTGGCATCTGGGGCCTATCAACCCAGTACAAACCCTACTTGATCTTGGTGCACCAAGGATGGATGGAGTGGGAGCAGTCTGCGGGCTATTATCTTAGCGTATAGTTTCACATCAGTATTAATAAGAGTTATAGGTCTATAATTTTGTACTAGTTGTGGATTTTTACCTGGTTTAGGAATAGTCGTTATAGTGGACTGTAACATTTCTTTTGGCAGACAACCAGAGGAGGTAGCAGAGTTGAAGAGGCTAGCTAAGTGTGGGGAGAGGACATTGACGAAGTGCTTGTAATATTCATTGGTGTAATCATTGTTACCCAGAGATTTGTTGAGTGGTAGAGAACAAATCACTGATTCAATTTCTGTAGTATGGAAAGGTTCCAAGATGTCCTGTAATTAAGTTTAAGAAAGGACTGGGAGCTTGATCGATTGTAAGAATGTTTGTATAGCATTAGGGGAAGGTCTCTTTATCATTTTTAAGGTTATAGAGGGATTGGTAGAAATCTGCAAATGTGTTAGCTATGTTCAATGGATTTGACATAGGTGGATTAGAACTCGGTAGGCGAATTGTCTGAACGTTGGTTTTAAGGTGTTGATATTTAACCGATCTGGCTAAAAGGGATCCTGCTTTATTGCCTAGAGAGTAGTATTTGGCTTTCATTTTTTTAGGCTGAGGTCATAGTGGAATAGTAAAAGAGAGCAAAGCTTTTCTTTCTCATCCAATAGGGAAGAGAAGTTAGTTTCAGATGGGTTATTTTTGTAAATATCCTCTTTAAGTTTAATAGAAGCCAATACCTCTTCAATCTGGCACCTCATGCGGGTGAGTACATAAGAATTCAATTTTCTAAGAATCCCTCTCATAAATGCCTTGTAGGTGGCCCACAAGACACTTAAAGAGACATCAGGCGTGCTATTAGTTAAAAAAAAAGAGAGTGAGCTTCCATAATGACTTTCCTGTAGTCAGGGTCCATCGATAGCATGGAAATTCAGCCTCCAGAGGTTAGAATTAGAGGGCCTGTCAGGTGTGCTTATCGTGATGGTAACTGGTGCATGATCTGACCACGTTATTGATGCTATTGTTCAGGAGGAAATGTGCTGTAATGTCCATTTATCTGTGAGGAAGAAGTCTATTCTGGAGTACAAAAGTTGAGATGGAGAGTAGTATGAATAGTCTCTTTCTGATCCATGGTAACATCTCCAAACATTGTATAGGTCATTGGTGTGGAGGAATTGGTTCAGACTGTAGTTTGGAGATCGTTTGCAGAAGATGAATCCAGTTGAATGCTTCCCACTATATTGAAGTCACCTCCTATAATAAGGCGACCCTTTCTAAGAGGGGTAAGCTTAGTAAGTAGATGTTTGCAGAATTGGTTTTGACTGCAGTTTAGACCATATACATTGACAAGTGTATAATAGATATCGTTGATAAGGCATACTAGAATGTGAAAATGACCTTGGAGGTGAGCGTAGTCAGAGGTGAAGTGAAAGTTAATTGAGTCTTTGATTGCTGTTATGACTCCATTTATCTTTTTTTGGTGAGATGCTAGGTAATTTGTAGAGAAATTCTTCAGCTTGAAGGGGGGCATCTTAGATGAAGCAAAGTGAGTCTCTTGGATAAAGATGTAGAGCATGGGCTTTCTTGGTTAGTGATTATATTTTGGGTGAGTTAAGGCCTCTGGCTTTGAGTGATATTATATTAAGCATCATTTAGACATATAAATTTGCGATGAGGTCAGTGCAGATTGGACTTTGAGGGAAAGTTGGGTGTCTTGTCACATGTATGAAAGTTAGTGCATCATATCGGGTGAGCAGAAGGTATAATCTGGGGTACCAGTGGAAAGCAATGTAGAGGATATGGTCACTCATAGGCAGGGGTTGTGAAGAAGACAGAAGTATAGCGTACAAATGTGGAGTATTATAGAATGGTAGAAACAATATAAAACATAGGAGAAAAATATATATAAAATAATCTTGAGGAAAAATACAAGCGTCATAGGTAGCCTGGATGGCTACTGTCATCCTGGGGCAGTATAGAAACCATGAACCATGACAACAGTACATTGTCACATTGATGTGACTGAGCTGAACTAAAGTTCATTAGAGGTAGGCAAAGGCCATACAGCAACATGTGTAGGTAGATTTCAGTTGGGGGACCGACTAATAGTGGATCAGTATTCAGGTCCAATCACCCTCCATTTGGTGCAGTTGGTGTGGGGTATGGTGGCAGTCATCCACAGGTAGAATATTCCATTCTTTAAGGAGGTCAATGCCATCCTCTAGATTCCTGATTGAAAAAGATTTGCCCTGATTTTTTATAAGGAGTTTGGTAGAAAAGCCCCATTGATATCCTATATCACTATTTTGTAAGGCTTTGGTGATTGCGATTAGTTTCTTCCTGTTAAGGAGTGTCACCTTGGAGAAGTCCGCATATAGTTTGACACCTGCATGGGAAGTGGGGAGTGCTGAAGGGTTCCTTGCAGCTGCCATTAGCTTTTCTATGATTTGATAAAAGGGAACCCTTACCAGCACATCTCTTGGGACTGAAGCTGGAAAATATGAAGGTCTGGGGATTCTATGAGCTCTATCAAGTGCTGCTTCAATTGCACTGAGTGATAGGATGAGGTGTTTCATCAGTTGTTGTAGGTAAGGTAGCAGGGCGTCAGGAGTGACAGAATCTGGAATTTCGCAAAATGTAATGTTATTTCTTCTACAGCGGTCTTCTAGGTCTGCCATCTTGTTCTTTACTGTAGTTGTAGGATCTCAGACTCATGATCTGCATGAGCATCGACCACACTATAATGGGCTGAAAACATGTTGGTCATTTTGTTTTTCGATATGTTGTAGGCATTTGGTATGGTCAAAAATAGCATTTGATAGTGGGGTTATCACATTAGTTTTATCATTGTGTAGGGTCTGCCTTAAAGAAAGAAGCATATTTTTATGGCCAATTCAGGAACAGACTGATCAGAGGCTGGAAACTCTTCAATGGCAGATTGTAGTTGTAGTGTAGGGTAGGGGTATAGGAGATATCTGAGGAGTGTGGAGCTAGATTTAGCAGGACTACAAGATGTAGGTGAAAGTGGGGGGGGGGGGATTCACTCGGGTCACCGTCGTATAAAGGTACCAGGAGCCTGGGGCCCGATGTGTATGCGGCCTGCTTGGCTGCAGGGACTGAGTGTCCGCTCTGCATGGTGCTGGCGCCATCTTGGAATCTGGAATCCTGGGCTGGGTAAAAGTAGATGAGTCTCTGCAGCTGGGCAGGAGATTTGTGCAGCCATGGCATCTCGCTGGAGGGTGTGGGGGATTGTACCCCTTGATTCAAGGTGTCAGAGTTCTGGTGGTAGCTATGTAGCCGTTGCTGTGGCGGAGGTGGCAGCGGAGCTGAATTACATAGCGGCCATCTTGGGAGCCAGCCACGTATGCGCCCCCCTCCTACAAGCTTTAACCAGTGCTTGGCCAGACAATGAAAGAAGTCACAGGACTGATCTAACTGCTGATGAAAAAAGGGAGACTGGATATAGGTTCTGAGTTTAACAACACTTTAAGATAAAACTTTTAGCTGGATATACAGTTTAATCTAATTTCTACTTTGTATTTCTTTATCACTTTTTTTCTTGAAGACTCAAAGGAGTTGATTTACTAAAACTGAAGCACTCAGAATTTGGTGCAGCTGTGCATGGTAGCCAATCAGCTTAAAACAAAAGATTTTCTAGCAACACTTACCAGCCAACCTGCAAAACAACCAATTTGGCCCTGTCTAACAGTTTGCATTAAAACAGAGGGTTATGTTTGCACACATTTGCAAATACATGCATAAGCCACAGTCCCACGTCAAGGGTCCTCTGTATACTGTGGACTTAACTAAAATTTCCAAAGCCCTCCATAGTAGGAGCACATGCATCAATTGATAGATTAAGGGCAGGTGTGCCTGCAGGAGCCATCCCTCCTTAAAGGTACAGGGATCAGGGGTGGACTGACCATTCGGGCATTGCCCGAGGGCCCAGCATCAGTAGGGGGCCCAGTGAGAGGCTCACTTGGCACAATTCACTAAGCGGTAAGATACCACATAGCAATTTAAAAAAAAAAACATTTGAATTCACTAAAAAAGGTTACTAAAATACCGCATTATTTATTTTATCGAGTCGTGCAGTATTTTAGTAGTGAAAAACAAACGTCAATGTTTCAGCTGTCAGCGGGGTTCCCCACTGACAGCTGAGTGTAAAAGAAGGAATTAAAAAAATAATTTAAAAAATGGCGTGGGGTCCCCCCCTCCATCCATACCAAGCCCTTCAGGTCTGGTATGGATTTTGAGGGAAATCCCCATGCCAAAATTTAAGAAAAAATTGCGTGGTGGTCCCCCCAAAATCCATACCAGACCCTTATCCAAGCATGCAGCTGGCAGGTCAGGAAAGAGGGGGGGATGAGCGAGCATACCCCTTCCTGAACCGTACCAGGCCACATGCCCTCAACATGGGGGGGTGCTTTGGGGTGGAGGGGGCTCCCCTCTCCAAAGCACCTTGTCCCCATGTTGATGGGGTCAAAGGCCTCTTCCCCACAACCTTGGCTGGTGGTTGTAGGGGTCTGCAGGTAGGGGCTTATCGGAATCTGGAAGCCCCCTTTAGCAAGGGGGCCCCAAGATCCCGGCCTCTCAATGTGAATGAGTATGGGGTACATGATACAGCTATCCATTCACAAAAAAAAAAGTGTAGTGTGAAGAAAGATAGGAGACAGTCTTGACAGTCTTTGACAAGTCCTTTATTAAAAGAAGAAAAATAAAAGAATGTCCCCCGAAGTAGATCCAACATCAAACATGATGCCAGCCGCCACCACTACCAAAAAAAAAAAAAATCTCTGCTCCTGACGCTGGCTCCCAGCCATCTGACTGCTCTGCTGGCTTGACAGTTCTTAAATATGTAAGGGGCGGGGCCACCCGGTGATATCACATGTGTGACCCCACCCCTTGTGGCATCATCAACGGGGGCATGCTGGGTCAATGGGGTTGTGGGGAAGAAGCCCTTGTCCCCATCAACATGGTTGCAAGGTGCTTTGGGTTGGGCACTCCCTCCCCATGTTGAGGGCATGTGACCTGGTATGGTTTAGGAGGGGGAGGGTGGGCACTGGCTCATCCCCCCCTTTCCTGACTTGCCGAGCTGCATGCTCGGATAAGGATCTGGTATGGATCTCGGGGGGGGGATCCCACACCACACCTGCAATATGTAGGTGGGGTGTTGTGTGGGTGTGGCTTTAGTGTAGGCAGAGACACAGGGGGCCCCATTATCTTTGTTGCCCAGGGGCCCCATGAGTTTCCAGTCCGCACCTGACAAGGATGCATGTGACGCCCAGTACCAAAATGACAGCAAAGGCGTCCAGTGCATCCCTGCATCTAAATTAGCCAACTACACAAAAAATGGCAACCATTCCAACCTATAACCAGCCTTAGCAGTAAGGTGCAAGTGGAAGGGCAATGCACATCGCAAACAAACAAAGGATTTCCCAGCAACATTTGTTTGCTTGTTCAATTAAGCTTAGGCAATAAAACCTGGAAGCTGATTGTTTTCTGTGCAGAAATGCAAGTGTCTAGGTGCAGCAGCTATCTTAGGCACAGTCAATTGAACTGATTCCCAGCATGTCTATCAAGTAATCAAAGGAAACTCACGCAGGCATATGGAGAGCATGCAGACACCATATAGTTAGTCCCCTGGTTGGGATTCACGCCAAGGACCTTAGTGCTGCAAAGTAAATGTGCTAACCACTTAGCTACTGTGCTACCCACAGTGTGGTATTTTATTGACAATGAATGTTAAAAAAAAAAACTTTTTGGGAAGCAGTCACTAAAGAGTCATCACTAAAGAGCTATGATGATGTCAATTGTTTGATTTGTGACTGTATCATTCCTATGACACTTGTTTTTTGCTTTTTCTGTAGACCATAATAAATGTCTTAGCAGAGTTTTACTGATGCATACTGTCATTTTACTGATGCATACTGTCATTTAATGTTTTCTAGCACAGTGCAACATGAGGTTTCATTGATGTCCTTGCAAGGTTTAGCAAATGTATGCTGCACAGCAGAAGTGTTAAGTCTGTATTTTGCCTTTGTACAGTCTCCGAGGGACAGTATGTTCTCTGCCCTTTTGCATCCTCCATACCATTCTTCTTTCAGTCATTCTATGTACTCTGATAACCTTTTTTGCATCCGTGTAAGAGGGTCTTGAAAAGACAAGATACAATCCTCACATGCTTTACTTTTCACAGGGGATATTGATTATTTTGCTTTCTAGTGTCAAGATGTAAACATTTGTTGAAGGGTTTTAATAGACAATCTGGTTAAAAAGTCCTAAGGGCCTTGATTAAAACAAAGGTAATCAGAAAAGCCAATGCCTAGAACGATCACTGGAAAAAGTTCCTGGGATGTTGTGTGGAAAACATTAGTTGTCTAGAGGTAAATCAGAACAAGCAAACAGTGTGTGTTTCATATTGTCTGTCCAACAACAAATAATTGTGAACATATCCATAAATCATAACCCATGTGCCCTGCTACAAATTTTTATAAAAACAAAAATGTTTTTAAAGCAAATGCTACAAAATTCCTATAGTTTGTCAGCTGTAAAATCTTTTTCTCTCCTTGTAGCTTTTTTTATTTATATCTGTAAAATCAAACTTTACAATATCCAAAATAGTTAAAGCCTAAAAAAAAAAAGAAAAGTCAGCACAAGTGACATAACCTAAAATTATGTATAAATATAGAATAGACTGCGCTCTTATATGCAGTTAATTATAAAGTGCCCCATGTGTACAAATAGATCTAATCCTCAACCATCAAAGAGCAGCACATCTCCAGGCTTGTATTAAGCCGGGAATTATAAGCATATCATATAGATCACGCTCTTCTAAACAATGCCCAAAGAAATATATGTAATAAATAAAAGTGCTCTATGCAACATAACTAAATTAATAAAACTATGTGCAACAAAATAATGTGCAATAAATTTATACAAAATCAATAGACCATTCAAACTCAACAAAAGAGTCCATAATCTGTATTCAGAATCAAAATGCTCAGTGTCAATTCAGTTGTGCAGAAAAAGTACAAATAGGGAAATAATGCTTTTCCTCTCTTTCCAAAATAAAGCACATCTTACTCACCAGAAATATATGACCTCTTTCTCAAAGATTCACTTGTGATATTTCAAATAGATGTTAGATTTCTGGTTATCCAACAATCCCCCATTCACGTGGACAATTGGATCTCATTGTAAATTAATTATATTCCTGTGCCTTTAAGAGACTCTGTTTAGATCTCCTTCATAAAGGGAAAGAGAGAGGGGCCTCACATAGTGTAGTATTATTTAATTTATTAAAATGTTTCTTAAAAATCTCACTTACAATAATATATAAGACAAGCAAGCGCTTCATATGGTCAAGCAGCTAGCATAAGGATAAACCCCTTGGTCCTTTAAAACGTAAATAATATAAAATGCAGCGTTAAAATACTGAATCATAAATAAAAATAAAAGTGATTAGTGATATAATCAAGCGCCAATTAGAGCGCTATAACGTGACAATAGTGTATCGTCAAAAATATGACAAAT
Organism: Staurois parvus; assembly: GCF_062004578.1. Taxonomy (NCBI): domain Eukaryota; kingdom Metazoa; phylum Chordata; class Amphibia; order Anura; family Ranidae; genus Staurois; species Staurois parvus. The sequence goes on along the minus strand of NW_028317966.1, from coordinate 1,467,224 downwards.
AAAGTGACATAATCGTATGAAATAAACATAATGTAAGTCCAATGAACAATAGTGCTAAAGCGAATATCAAATAGTGTAACAATATTCCAGTGTCTTGGGATATGGGTCGTCCTCACAAGTAATGCATGGAAATAAGGTGCTTGTGACTTCTGTGGTAAGGAAAATGAGCTATGCTTGCACTCACCGGACGCACAATATTAATGCGCATGTAATGTAATATCCAGAAAGGCACTGGTGGTCATCAAGGAACTGGTGGGAATAAGGGGCTCCACTGGTACACCACGCATGCATGTCTCCACTGGTACACCACGTCCAGTTAGGACCCTCACAGCATACAGGAACTGCTCCTTTGCTTCACTTACAACAGGTATCCAATATGTCTGGAATGGTAGGTATCCACCTTGAATGGCTCAAAGATTAAGCCACCAAACAAGAATTGCTGGTATAGTGTAGTATATTTATTGTGCCATTGGTATATCAGAGTAATATGCTCACAGCAATGAATGGAAATACCGAATCAGGAAAGCACACGAATGCATCAAGGAAATTAAAGATGGCCGCCGACCTAGCATGTGGCCTCGGCAGTGAGTAACATCAGCACGGCAGGCTCTTCTTTGATGCGTTTCGTGGAAAGCACTTGCCTGCCGTGCGGACGTCACTCACTGCCGAGGCCACATGCTAGGTCGGTGGCCATCTTTATTTTCCTTGATGCATTCGTGTGCTTTCCTGATGCTGTATTTCACTTCTGACATCGTTGCTTACTACATGTGAAATCTGTGAATGATCACAGAGATGACATGGTACAGGGCTATTCACAACAGCATTTTACCATGTGACAAGCTGTGACCAATCACAGCTCTCACAGTATTTCTCAATGGCTACAGGAATGCAGCCAGAGATAAGAAATGATTGCTTTTCCAGCCTTTATTGGTGTAAAAGCAAGAAGTGTAAAAAAAAAAATCTTCATCACCCCCCACAAGTAGTACAGTGTCATTATGATAACACTGTACTGCTAGGGTGACAGTATGTTAAAAAAATAATAATATAAAAAAAAAATAAAATGTAAAAAAATATTTTACAAAAATTATAATTTGTGTTTATAAACTAATTTGGGTTATTTGGTTTTACTGAAAAGATAACTGAATACATTTTGGCCAAGATTTATAAAGAAAGATTATTTATTTGCAAAATTTTATAAAAAAAACATTTTTTTTCCAAAATCTTTGGACTTTTTAATTTATATAGCAAAAAAAGTAAAAATCCCAGTGGTGAATAAACATCATCAAAAGAAAGTTTTATCTGTCTCAAACAAATTCTAAAAAATTCATATGGGTACAGTGTTGCATGACAGCGCAATTGCCATTCAAAGTCTGATAGCACTAAAAGCTGAAAATTGGCCTGGACAGGAAGGAGGTAAAGGTTTTCGAACTTGAAGTGGTTAATGTAGAACAATCAAGCATGTATTATCTTAGAAATGGAAATCAAAAGCGCCTGTGACGTAACGTATCACATAAAGCCTGCTCAATGCATTTCATCAGCAATGGCTGTCATCAGGGGTTGCTTATGAAACACATTGGGCGGGCTTTCCGAGATACATCACTTACAGTCAGTGGAGTGCAGGTGTAGTGCAAACTGACGGTTTTGGTTTCCATTTCTAAGATACTACATGATTGTTCTACATTAATGGAAGTGTTATTTTAGGAAACGTTTAATAAATTAGATAATACTACATTATAGGATGTCCCACTATCTCTTTCCCTCTATGAGGAAGATCTACAACAGAGTCTCCTAAAGGCACAGAAACATCGCCATTATACAATGAGATCCAAATGTCCACACGTATGGGGAATAAATAGACGACTAGGAATCTAATATCTATTTGAGATATCACAAGCGAATGTGACCTTCTTTGATAAAAGAGGTCATTTATTTCTGGTGAGTGTGGTGTGCACTAATTCCCTGGGTTTCATTTTTCCGCACAATTTGGATATGAACATTTGGCACTGAGCATTTGATTCTGAATACAGATTATGGACTTTTTTTGTTAAATATGAATTGTCTATTGGTATTGTATTAATTCATTGTACATTATTTTGTTGCACATAGTTTTATTTATTTGTTTGTTCATTTATTTATGTTGCATAGAGCATTTTTTTTATTACACGTATTTCTTTGTGCATTGTTTAGAAGAGCCTGATCTACCTGTATATGAAATGCTTACAAGGGACATAACGTACAGTCAGTAGGATATGTTCCTTGTGCTGATACTTTAAGTGAAATTCTCCTCCACTCATGCACCCTCGACTTCTCCCACCACCATAATAATCCAATGCGGTGGGGGTCAATACAACTAAGGGGCTGTCACAGGCTATCTTCAAGAAAGCCTAACCAAGATGATCCCTTCATACAGTAGAAGCCAAATTACAGCTTCTATGAATGAAACGATCTAAAAATGGAGGATGGGCAGATGATTGATAGGTCTGCTCCCTCCATTCATAGATCCTGCTTCATTCAAACATTGTATGTCTTTGAACTATTCTTGACAGAAATAGACTATGCTTAACCAGATAACATCATGGGAAGGCATAGATCTTCCCAGATAATCAAATTTGTTCCCTAGAGATAAGATAACATTTAGGGTTGAACTTACATTTTCTGCCCCCTCCAACGTCTTTTACAGTTTTGTTCAAAATAATAGCAGTGTGTTGAAAAAAGTGAGTAAAGCTCAAAATCCTTCTAATAGCTTTTATTTCCATACACACAAATGCATTGGGAACACTACACATTCTATTCCAAATCAAAACATGAAGAAAAATATATCAAATTTGTGTTGTTCCTCTAAAAGAATTGAAGAAAAGTGAATATTAGACTGTTCAAAAAATAGCAGTGTTTGTATTCTTCTTTACAAACTCAAACATTCACTATATAAACTGAAAAATGTTTGAAGATTTTGCTTTCCTTTGAATCACTTAATTAATATTTAGTTGTATAACCACTGTTTCTGAGAACTGCTGTACATCTGTGTTGCATGGAGTCAACCAACGTCTGGCACCTGTGAGCAGGTATTCCAGCCCAGGATGATTGGACTACATTCCACAGTTTTTCTCTATTTCTTGGTTTTGCCTCAGAATCTGCATTTTTGATGTCACCCCACAAGTTTTCTATTGGATTAAGATCAGGGGATTGGGCTGGCCACTCCATAACGTCAATCTTGTTGGTCTGGAACCAAGATGTTGCATGTTTACTGGTGTGTTTGGGGTTGATGTCTTGTTGGAACACTCATTTCAAGGGCATTTCCTCTTCAGCATAAGGCAGCATGACCTCTTCAAGTATTCTGATGTATTCAAACCGATCCATGATCCCTGGTATGCGATAAATAGGCCCAACACTGTAGTATGAGAAACATCCCCATATCATGATGCTTGCACAACCATGCTTCACTGTCTTCACAGTGTACTGTGGCTTGAATTCAGTGTTTGGGGGTCATCTGACAAACTGTCTCAGGCTACAAGACCCAAAAAGAACAATCTTACTTTCATCAGTCCACAAAATGTTGCGCCATTTCTCTTTAGGCTGGTCAATGTGCTCTTTGGCAAATTGTAACCTCTTCAGCACGTCTTTTTTTCAACAGTGGGACTTTGCGGGGGCTTCTTGCAGATAGCTTGGTTTCACATAGGCGTCTTCTAATTGTAACAGTACTCACAGGTAACTTTAGACCTTCTTTGATCTTCCTGGAGCTGATTGTTGGCTGAGTCCTTGCCATTTTGGCTATTCTTCTATCCATTCGAATGGTAGTTTTTCGCTTTCTTCCAAGTCTTTCAGGTTTTGGTTGCCATTTTAAAGCATTTGCGATCATTTTAGTTGAGCAGCCTATCATTTTCTGTACTTCTTTATATGTTTTCCCCTCTCCAATCAACTTTTTAATCAAGGTACGCTGTTCTTCTGAACAATGTCTGGAATAACCCATTTTCCTCAGAATTTCAGAGAGAAATGCACTGTAACCAGCATGTACAACATTTGCTGCCTTCCTTCCTTAAATAAGGGCAATAATTGCCACCTGTTTTTCAAAGAATGAATGACCTCACTAATAGAACTCCACACTGCTATTATTTTGAACATGCCCCTTTCAATTAGTGATTCAATTACACAGAATCAGCAGCATGCATGTCATGACTGTTGGGTCTGTTGGAAATTTCTATTACTCTACTACACCTGCTAGTAAATTATTTGCCATGTAGTAATATCATTTCCACCAAAAACAGTGACTGATCAGGTTAGTGATGTCTGACTGCTTTTATTTTGAACACAACTGTACCTCCTGCCTACTACAATAATTTACTAGCTAGCCTTATGCTAGCCATACGTTATAAACTTTTCTAGTTCAATTCCTTTACATTTACTTATGTAGAGCAAGGGCATGCTAGATTGCATACAAATTGAAAGTGTTTAGGTTTGACCTCATATTATATGGTTTTGGTAAATCTAAAGGAAAATTGTACATGAGAATTGTATATTGTATGGCCAGCCTAAATATCACACTGACGAGATCAGATGTCACTACTCATAAAGCAATATGATTGGATGCAGAATGGCTGATAAGAACAGATTGGCCACTTTGTGACAGTACTTCCAGATCTATTTAATGGAAGAGTGGGACAGACTGACACCTTTGGAGAGCTTCAAATACACAGCACACTATTCCACCAACAAAAATACAATGGCTGCAAAAACGAAAACACAGCATGATTGCACAGACAGGCAGGGAGAAGATCTAGAACCTTCTAACATACACAAGATGGTTTAACCGACAATATTATAATATGTTCCCTTCTGCCACATAGGACAGTGCTAGATCCAAGTATAGGCTGAGTACGGGAGAATTAAAAGAATACATTCCTTGCAGGGCATGGCTTATAGAGTATACATTATGCCAATGCAACACTGGAAGCCTTCAGACAGAAACAGATCCTTTTCTGTTGTTGTAGATAGCACAGCAAATCAATATGGTTCCATGTTTATCCCTTATTTGTTAATGAAAGAACTTAAATACAGCTAGGTGGCAGTTCAATAAATGAACCCTTTCACAGACCTTGCAATGCCTTTTAATGAGGGTGATTTAATAAAGTTGGAGAATTGAAATGTACACTAAAGGGGAATTACTGTCCACAACAACCAATAAGAATGTTTGTCTGGTTTTTCTATAGAAAAGGCAAAACCTGATGCATTGTTATTGGCATTTCTTTCAATTTACTAGCGTGTGGCTGACTTATAGGAATAAAGGGAGTAGCAGCATGCACAAAAGGCTGTGTGGCATTAGTCATTGGAGAGAAGAAAAAGGTATGTAGGCGTTGGGGGATTAATGATGGGTTAACCCATTTAATGATACTGTTTTCATGAAAGCAGAACTCCAGTCTTAGAAAATTTTGAAAAAAAAAACAGACTAGCTCTTGTAAAAAAATATATATATATTTACTGCATTACTTGCCTTTAATCCAGAGCTGTCCATCACAGAAGGTATATTCCTTCAGAAGATGGTGTTCCTGATGTCCTGCATTATTAAACCCATTTCCATCGAGCCCAGGCTTTCATTACACATTCCCTAGTGTGTCAATATGCTTGCTTAGACTCAAAGTGCTACTGTACTGATCAGTACTCAAACAATAATAATAGAGCATGGCTAAGTGAAGAAATAAGACCAGCCATCGATTACCACCTGAGAAGAGATGTCCTCAAGAAATAACCTGACAAAACAGATATCCATATAATTGGGATTTTAAGAAAAAAGTGCTTGGGAGTGGATTATAGATTGAACTTTGGTTTAATTAGCCATTTTAGAGCCTCTTAAATAACAAACCACTCAAAATGAAACCAGTGGCAGTATTGTCTTAACAACCCCCTCATTAGGGAAAATCTATAAATACCCAATAAAATATATCAGAAACAATAAAAAATTCTAGCTGGTAACAAGGGAGCTCGATATACACTTGAATTGCACACTATTCACTAATTAGGAACAAGAGAGCTCTGGCCTTTCAGTCAAACATGCAGTCTCGAATTAAAGAAGGCTGAGTTCAGTTTTGCAGGTATGACAGTGCAATCCTTGTATGAGAATATTCATTCTAGAATTAATCTCCAGATTTTGACCAAGGCTTACATTTAAACAGAACCCTAGACACGGGATGTGTGGGTACATTACAAGCACTATCTATCTAAAGCCAGGAATTACTAATGGAAATTAACAAAATGAAAGAAAAAGAAAAAACATGGAAAATTGGCTCATCTCAAAATTACACTTTTTATTCTCCTAAATAAATGGATTTGTCTAACCTACAGGTTTATAATAAATAAATATTAATTACCCAGATTCCAAAATTACATTATTCTCAACAGATCAGTGTGGTCTACAAAGCAATTCTTCAGGAAAATGAAGTTTTATAAAGCAGTAGTTCTCTAAGTTTGGTCATCTCCATAAGCAGACCATCTAGCCTGTTAATGGTCTTGAATATACTCATAACGTGTATTCCTTGTATAACTAATTTTTATACAATATTTAATCTTTTTTTTAGTAGTTTTACTATAGGGGTACCTAACTAAATTAATTTGTATTGCAGATTAAAAATTTAATTCTGTCAATATGCTTTATTGTCTGAAGGAATACAATGAAACTTCATCCATTTTTTTTTATTATTATTATTATCAGTTTACACATGCAGTTGCACTCCGTGATAACCAGCTCCAGCATTTGCAGTGGGCAAATATCCTTTAATTTACAGCTGTGACAGATAAGGGATTGTAATAAACATGCCATTTTCCTCCTTTACCGCTACCATTTCATTAGCACCATCTATAATCAGGCGTACCTTGCACACTAATCTTTCAATTAGGAGATTAACTGAGGCATGGATGTATATTTCCATTATCCACAGCTGCACAGAGATTCTGCTGAAGCAGTAAACAGTAAATGATAGGAAATATTTCACTTTTATATCACATGGCTTCTGATAAAAAGTAAAAGGAAAAGTAAAAAGGTGTTTTTCATCTAAAGGGACAACGTGATCAACATTTATCTATCTATCTAGATTTTTTTTTTATCACTTTGATTTAATTAATATACTGTATATAAAAATGTAAAGCTTCCAGTACACTTGTGTACATTTGTACACAGAAGATCTTCACATACATTTCATGATTTACACAGGGCAAACTTAAGTGTAGTCCAGTGTAATGGATTCAAATAATTTTGTTCAAGATTAAAATTAAAAAAAAATAGCTTCTCTGAAGAATTTACACTGAAAACCCCTGCTCATGAATTGTTGAATCTTCAAAATTAGGTATTAGACATTTTAATGGCTTTTTGTGTGGAAACATGCTGATTTGTTGCTTAAACCAGTCTTTTGTAAAATGCAGAGCCTTCAGGGGCAAATTAGATCATGCTTTGCTGGGTTTTTTGCCTTCCCCTGGACCTGAACTGTGGGTATAGGATTATAACTTTTTTTTATTTTAATGTTTGAACTAGATGGTATTTTGTCTTTTTTCAGCCAGACTAACTATGTATGTATGTAACTATGAGTGGTAGAGGACAGTAGAGTACAGCTGTAGCATTGAGAAATGATGATTGGTGGACAGACAAAAAATGTTCTATTGCATAGACTTTGGACATTTTTATGTCATGGGGGAGGGACACTGATATTACCTCTAGTGCATACAAACACAATCAGGGGCGGACTGACCATTCGAGCACTCGGCACTGCCCGAGGGCCCAGGGTCAGTAGGGGGCCCCATGAAATGCCCCTGGTACCTTTTATAGGTTTTTTTGTGTGTGCTTTGAGTGTGGGCAAGGACACAGGGGCCCCATGGTCCCCTATTGCTCGAGGCCCCATGAGTTGTCAGTCCGCCCCTGAACACAATCGTCCTCTTGATTGTTGCCTTCCTAAGTGGCACCAGTCAGTGACTGAAAGTCCTACTGCACTCTTCTCTTCAAAACAGAATTTTTTTAATTCTTAGGCTAAAAGACTATTTTTTCATTCTGAACAGTACTGAGTAGTTTTTGAAAATAGATTGCCACAGCAAGATATTTTATTAAAGGAAAGCTATTTTGTTTCTGATACATTCCTAAGCATTTTAATTTACCTTACTATGGAAATAGATTGTTATGCTCATGCTAATTAGCAAATAGCTGTATATTGTTGTCAACCTGCAAAAAACATACAAACAAAGCAAGGTATTTAGCCCACAAAGAAGTATTCATTAGCTGTAAAAAAAAAAAAAGATTGTCAGTTCTTGAATCTGGAAAAAACAAGCTGAATTTTCTTTCACTGAGTTTGGTTTCACTGACACCTTATCATGAATAGTGATAATCTAAAGAGATATGTGTCTAATGGACGAATGTATTTACAGGTACATGCATGTTATCTTAAATTAGAAAAATTGCTATAATGTTTTTTTGTTTGAAGGTTTAATATGCATATGACTGATTGTCTGATTAGTCAATACATTTAAAGGCACATGCACTTTGTCTGTGGGGCGTTCACTCCATTATTGTATTAAATATTTTGGTTGGTATTAATGTATATTTATGCATATTAGTGGTTGAATTTAAAGGCACTTGCACTTTATTTCTTATGGGGGGTTCACATCATTACTATATTGAATATCAATTTCTTTATGTACAGTATATTAGTGGATAAATTGGTATTGGTAATAAATATATCCTTATTAGTGGATTAATGTAAAGGCACATGCACTTTATTTTTTATGAGGGGTAACACCATTACTATATTGAATATTTAAAGCGGTCCAGTCAAAGTAAAAAAGTAAACTAAAAAAAAAAATGTCAGCAGCTACAAAAAATCTGTCATGTGTCCCAGAAGTCTACAGATAGGGAGTTGGGGGGGAAAACTTCTGCTTCCTATCACCTAGGCCAGGGGTGGGCAACCTGCAACTCTCCAGCTATTGTGGAACTACATTTCTCATGAGGCATTGCAAAAGAAGTTACAAGCATGTCCGTAAAGGTCCCATAAGACATTGCCAAACTGACAGTTACAGCTATGACTTGCAGAGGCATGACGGAACTGGTAGTCCTGCAACAGCTGGAGAGCCACAGGTTGCCCACCCCTGACCTAGGTGTAAATGGGAGCAGGGAACCTTTCAGAATTGGGTACCCACTCCCCAAAAGTGCCAATTCCTCATGGGGAGCATGAGACCAGTACTTAAAGGTGAAATTCCCCTTTTGGGTGGATCTTCACTTTGGGTTGGTATTAATTCCTTTATACATAACTTATTAATGTAAGAGAAGGAGCACTTTACTTTTATTCCATCAATTTTCACATTGATGGACATTTAATTTTTTTATTTTTTGTGTGAGCTTTAGGGCTGCCTCAGTAAGTACAAGCTATTTATGTCAGTGATACCAAGACATTAGACTAAGATGAATAAAGGAAGGAGTCTTATGCGCTGTAAGTCACAACCTAAATAAAGTGCATAGTGATCAATTATGTGATCAATTAAGTGGGTGAATAAAGTCACATGATATGTGAAGCAACACGTTGGACAGAAACTTGTGGACATCATTTCCAAGACCGGAGATGATTGCCGCCATATTTGTTTATCCCTGCTTGATATGCTGTATGAGGATTTTAACCCTTATGTCTCCTAAGCAGGAGACCTGTTGGAGCAGAATCCCACAAGCCCTGACCTGCAGAGGGATTTGGATGTTGGTTTGAGCGCTTTTTGACTGTTATCTATAGGTCAATGCTTGGAGGTGAGCATGCATGCTGGATGATGGTGGACAAAACGGTGTACCAAGGGGAGGATTCACTTTGAATTTTTTTCTGACTTTTTATGATTACCACCATGGATTGTCATTTTATACACTGCTCAAAAAAAAAGAAAGGAACACTTTTTAATCAGAGTATAATATCAAGTCAATTAAACTCCTGGGATATTGATCTGGTCAGTTAAGTAGCAGAGGGAGTTGTTAATCAGTTTCAGCTGTTTGGTGTTAATGAAATTAACAACAAGTGCACTAGATGGGCAACAATGAGATGACTCCCAAAACAGTAATGGTTTTACAGGTGGATGGCACTGACATTTTTTTGTCCCTACTCATCTTTTCTGACTGTTGTTCACTATTTTTGCATTTAGCTAGGATCAGTGTCAATACTGGTAGCATGAGGCGATACATGGGTCCTACCAGAGGCGGACTGACAACTCATGGGGACCCTGGGCAATAGGGGATAATGGGGCCCCTGTGTCCTTGCCCAAACTCAAAAAAGCCTATGAAAAAGGTACCAGGGGCATCTCATGGGGCCCCCTACTGACCCCGGGCCCTCGGGCAGTGCCCGAGTTTCCAAATGGTCAGTCCGCCCCTTGGTCCTACCGAGGTTTCACGGGCAGTCCAACTCCTCCAGGATGGCACATCAATACATGCCATTACCAGAGGGTCCTTAGCCCATCAGCAGGATTGGTATCTGCTCCTTGTGCAATGAGGAACAGGATGAGCACTACTAGAGCCCTACAAAATGACTTCCAGCAGGCCACTGGTGTAAATGTCTCTTACCAAACAATAAGAAACAGACTTTATGAGGGTGGCCTGAGCGCTCAACATCCTCTAGTGGGCCCTGTGCTCACTGCCTGGCACCATAGAGCTTGATTGGCATTTGCCACTGAAAACCAGAATTGGCAGGTCCGCCACTGGTGCCTTGTGCTTTTCACAGATGAGAGTAGGTTCACCCTGAGCATATGTAACAGACATAAATGTGTCTGGAGAAGCCATGGAGAAAATTATGCTGCCTGTAACATCGTTCAGCATAACCATTTTGGTGGTGGGTCAGTGATGGTCTGGTGAGGCATATCCATGGAGGGACGCACAGACCTCTACAGGCTAGACAATGTCACCCTGACTGCCATTAGGTATAGGGATGAAATCCTTGGAACCATTGTCAGACCCTACACTGGTACAGTGGGTCCTGGGTTCCTCCTGGTCCAGGCAATTCCTGGAGGATAAAGCAATTGATACCACTGAATGGCCTCCACGTTCGCCTGACCTAAATTCAATAGAACACCTCTGGGATATCACGTTTTGGTCCATCTGACACGCCAGGTTGCACCTCAGACTGTCCAGGAGATCAGCAATGACCTGGTCCAGATCTGTGTTGAAATACCCCAGGACACCATCTGTCATCTCATTAAGAGCATGCCCCGACGTTGTCAGGCATGCATAAAAGCATGTGGGGGCTATACAAACCACTGAGTACCATTTTGAGTTGCTGCAATGAAATTTCAGCAAAATGGACTAGCCTGCTGCATAATTTTTTCACTTTGATTTTTGCTGTGTCTTTTGAGTTTAGCCCTCCATAGGTTGATAATTTCCATCAAACAATGGGGCATCCTTACGTTCCTAACGCATTATCCAGTCCATATCAGTATAGATTTACAGCATAATCTTTTTTACCAGATCTGATGTGTTTTCAAAGTGTTCATTTCATTTTTTTGAGCAATGTATTTACTGATTACTTTTTGTTCCAAAAAAGTTTTATTGAAGTATGAAGGGCAAAACAAATCATAGACAGATACGGAACGCAGTCTGTGCACATCCTCATACATGTTCTCCCGTAACGCAGACAGGAACAGGACATTAGATTAAATTGTAGATCATCATGAAACTAAGTCCCACAGTAAGGCAGATGCAAAAGATATAACCATAGCAGTACTGATAACAGTATGTAATTTAGATAAATACGGTATACACTAGTCTCTATGTAGGGAGAGCTCAAATAACAAGACTATGAAGTGCAAGACAAAAGTATCATCTCAAGGCATATATGTCCTATGTTTCCATATCCGAAAAGCGTGGGTTAGTTTTGTAGATTATTGTTACAGCTGTACATCTATGAGTGTTCCGTACCTTATGAAAAATATAGCTAGGTAGAATATGAGAAAAGGGGGTGCAAAAGAGAGAAAGAAAAGAAAAGAAAAGAAAGAGACGAGCGTGGGAATGGAGGAAGAATATGAGATGTAATATCATAATGAGGTGGGGTGGAACATAGAGGACAAATAGATAGGGAAGATGGGGAAAAGAAAAAAAAAAAAAAAGGGGGGGGGTGGTGGGGGGAGGATGAGGTTTAGAATTAAATAGGCATAACCAAACCAATCACATCAATTAGCATCGGCCTGGCTGTAACAGAATCTTTCTTTAATTAGGGGTATAATTCAGTGAATTTACTGATTACTATATTTTGATAATCCACTGTTGTTTGTAAGATCAAACCGTGCAAATTCCCAATCGCCTGGAGTCACAGAGCTGCAAGTATATAAGAGAATATCATCTCTTAAAAGGCTAATACAAATGGATACTGCGGTAAGTGAACCCTTAAAACTTTATGAGCACTATAGAGACCTTCACACCTCTGAAAAGTGATCAAAAATTGAAAATAAAGCAATGTAATAGTTAAACTATATAAGAGCATTCATATGCCCTATGAAGACCCTTACACCTCTGAAGGGCGATCAAAATTTGAAAAAAAAATCCACTGTTATCCAATTTTTGTTTATTTTACCTACATGTGAGTTATATCTTATTGTGTTTGTGATATATACTATTTTTTCACACGGTTTGTACTAAATGGTCGGTCAGGTTTTTACTGGTTGAATTCTTCACTTTGACTTGTGCATTTTGCATTGCTGTATGGTTTAGGTTTATATAGTTACATTCACTCATTATGTGGGATATTGCATCACTTAGTTTTATCGGTGCTCTGTTGGGTGTTTATTTATTATTCACTGTAGTGGATTTTTTGTAATGATATATGCCCTATGATATAGGTGGATGGGCTATTGATTGATATATATATATATATATTCACCCACTTAGTTGATTACTATGCACTTTGTTTAGGTTTTCACTTACAGTGCAGCGCTATTTAATATTTTGAAGACATTCGGCTAGCAGCTTCATCCTTTGGATGTCATGAGCATGTTTTTTTTAAATTTATACCGAGGATGATAACATTGCTGTTAATTAACCACCTGACCTCTGGAAGATTTACCCCCTTTATGACCATATCATTCTTTGCTATACGGCACTGCGTGACTGTAACTGTACCCAAACTAAATTTATATCATTTTTTTCACACAAATAGAAATTCTTTTGGGGGGTATTTCATCACCACTGGATTTTTTTATTTCTTGCTATATAAATGAAAACAAATTAACATTTTGAAAAAGAATAGCAATATTTTCTTCTTTCTGTTATAAAAAAATATTCAAACTCAAATGTCATCATAAATTTAGGTCAAAATGCTACATGTCTTTGGTAAAAAAAAAAATTCTCAAGTGTATATTAATTGGTTTGTGTAAAAGTTATAGCGTCTACAAACTATGGTATAGATACTGGAATGTATGCAGCTGTTACTTTCTGACTGCCCATCTCATTTTTTGAGGTACTAAAATGCCAGGGCAGTACAAACTATCACCAAATGACCCCTTTTTGCAAATTAGACACTCTAAGCTATTTAATGAGAGGCATGTTGAATCCATAGAATATTTTTTTTATTTTACAAGTTTTGGAAGATGTCAATTTTTTTTACATGAAGTTATCACTTAAATTATATATTGCTCAAATATGCCATGTAAATATGTGGAATTACACATTAAAATATGTTTTGCTGCTTCTCCTGAGTGTAGGGATACTACATGTTTGAGACTTTTTGGGAGTCTACCTGCATACAGGACTTCGAAATCCAATGACCCCTTTGAAAGCCTGATGGTGCGTGATTTCATCATTTCACTTCCTCACTACCTACCACAGTTTCAGAGGCTCTAAAATTCCAAGATAGCACAAAACCCACCCAAATGGCCCTATTTTGGAAAGTAGGCATGCCAACCTATTTGCTGAGAGGCATGTTGAGTCAATGGAATATTTTATTTTTTTATTTTTTGGAAATTAACTTTTTTTTTTCTTTACACAAAGTTGTCACTTAAATTATATATTGCTCACACATGCCATGGGTATATGTGGAATTACATCCCAAAATATATTCTGCTACTTCTCTTGAGTATGGGGATACTACATGTGTGAGACTTGTGTAACCCATATGGGCTGAAAAAAAAAAGGACCTAACAGATTCCTCCATTCACATTGATTGATGTGGATGAAGTAATCTCTGCAAACAAAATTAAAAAAATTTATGCCAAAGCATAGGGGTGATCCACCCACTGACCACTTCTGGCCCCCATGCTTGGACGTGTATGTTTTTTTTAACTGCAGATGATAAATCTCATCTTCCAGCACTGCACTCATTGACATATATTCTGAGAGCACACCCTCTGCTGTCAGAATAAACAGATCAGTGCTGCAGCTGAATGGCGTTCCTGCAAAGAAAACAACAACGGTTAACAATAACAACAATAACACAGAAACAATAGCACATTAACTCAATAAAACAACTTTTTTTTAATTGAAATCTGTGACAAAAAATATGAAACATATATATGCTGAAGCATAGGAGCAATCTACCCACTGGCCACCCCAGGTCCCCATGCTTGGACATATATGTTATTTTTTTAACTAAGGATAATAAATCTCATCCAGCAGCACTGCACACACTGATGTATATTCTAAGAACACACACTGTTGTGCTGCAGCAGAATAGTGTTCCTACAACAACAATGGTTAACATTAAAACACAGTAACAACAAAGAATTAATTCCCATTAACATTAAAATTAAGTTCACAATGGACGTCTAGAGATACCAGCAATTACAACATTTTTGTACCATTCACCTATGGGGCATTAGAAGTGCTGAATCTCTTAACGACTTTGAATCTCTTTGGCATTTCCAGTCCATTGACAGGGGTCTGCTATCTATTTCTTAGAAATTGCTGAATAAATGTGATGTCACTACAGGCCTCAGATTCCTTAGGGAATAGGAAATAGAGTTAGAATGCCCTTTTAACAGATTCACAGAAATGTAATATGTTAAGACTGGCACATATCTCTTTGAGATGTACTAAAATGCAGGAGACTAATTATAAACTGGCGGGTTTAGGGATCCTATACTCATATTTGGTGGGAGTGTTCCAAGATTAGGCTATTCTGGACTGAGCTTGTAAATGTAATATTTGAAACTACTACGGTCACAATTTAGGATGACCCAGTACAGTGCCTTTTCATGGCACTTTAAGTTCCATCAGGGCATATAAGAAAAGTATAGTCCCCCATCTGTTAGATGCAGCTAAGGGGCTAATTTCAGTCTTTTGGAAAAAAATCACAGACACCTACTATAAAATACTGGGTCATACAAGTTAATGAAATCATGGAAGCTGAAAAATGGGTGCATATTTGTAGTAATGGACTGGAAGAATTTCAGGTTAAATGGGAACCCTGGATCCATTATTTAAATAAATAGCAAAAAGAATAGGAGCTAAATAGTCATCTATCCCATGAAAGAAGGGCAACTTATTATATTATATACTATGAAATTTTAATACTACTGTGTTAGAGACTTATGGACCACTCCACTTTTTGTGTTGGGGTTTTCTTTTTTCTCCTTTTAGGGTGTATGTGATAGTTATATGTTTTGTGATAAATGCTAAAGTTTGTATGGGGTTGTGTAATTGTGTAGGGTATTATTTGACTGTATATTGATTAAAAATTATAAAACAGAGCATTAACTCAACAAAACAACTATTTTTTCTGTAACGTTTTTGAATTTTTTCTTTTTTTTACTTTTTTTAAAATTTGTTTTGTAAAATGCTTTCCAGACTGATTTTAGGGCCTCTCAAAGTGCTTTATCCAGTTTCCTGACTACCTAACATCTTTTGAGACCCTGTGTAAATGTGTACCAAAGACTGTGCTGTACCCTATACTAATATTCCACTAGTGTGTGGTAGTGATGAAAGCAGTCCTTGAGACAGTAACAAGGTTGGCCAGGACAGGAGGGACAAAAAAAGCTGGACACTTTGGATTCAATTGATACTGGCCATAGATGAGTTGTAGCCAGAATACAAAAAACACACAAATGCCAATGCTGCAATAACTATTATTGTGATTTTATGTTGAGTAAGTACAATTGTAAACTTGTCTATACTCTGATGATGCAGCACACACACACACACACACATATATATATATATATATATATATATATATATATATATATATACAGTATATATATCATCTAATTGTATATTTGTAGCAAATATAACCAGCGAAAGTTTGTTCTATTTATTTATTTTAGATGCATCCTTTCTTATTTCTGAGGAAGCAACACCCAGTAACGAAACATGTAGAGCCAACTCCAGCTGAAATCGTACTTGCTCCCAATTGGGATGCCATATCTATAATCATTCCACTGTTCAAGGTCCTCTCAGTCATCGGTGATCTGTTCTGGTACCTTTTAGTCAATACAGTTGTTGATGAGCTGTATGATTTCAATCAATTTATTTATGTACTGGGCAAAATTTCTTATATTTTTAATTTGTGGTATATAAGTGGTATCACTTTTAGGCAATACTGTTTTGTCCTTTTGCGTATGTGATTTTTGTGATAAAGAGAATTAAGATTTTATTACATATCTACTTAGTGTATATGTGCCTACAAAGTCCATTTAGCCCTGATCTCTCTCCTAACACATAGGGGTTTATTAACCCCATGCTATCACAAGGGGTCAATAAACCACTATGTGCTAACATTGGGCAAGTGACATGTACTCTTTTTGGAGACATTTAGGAGTTTAATAGACCCCAATGTCTTCCCTGCCCTCCAATACATGTAACCAAGTGCAGATCTACTCCAATAGATGTGTCCCCTTACTGTACCAGCCAGGAAATGGTGGATCTGAAGCCAGAAGTGACAAAATCATTGTCACTTCCTGTTTCTTTGTTACAAGGGAGATTGCTGCTCTCCATCCTGAAATGGCTTGATGTGGTCCCAGGCTCCTGGTATCAGCTGGTGAGCCTGGGAACCACATGGGGGGACGCCGGTGGGTGGGGGAGAACACCACATTGCTGTGAAAGTGAAAGTGATTAGTGGCTATACAGCCAACTCATCACTTTCACTTTTAATCCTGGAGTCGGGTGAACAAAAGGGGCACAGGGTGCTTGCTGCTATTGCAGCCATTAGCTTGTAGCTAAACTTTCACTCTTTCGACAAATGCAGTATGTCCAAAGAGCTCATGTGCTCTTCAAAAGCATTCCTCAGTGCATTGACTATACTCTAGACTGGACCATTTTTATTTGTTTTTCCCCCATTGCTTAAACATATGATTTACTCTGAAATAGATTTGACTACTTGGTCTGTTCACTCCCTTATAGCACTAGGTTTGGAGCTGAGTCATGCTAGTCCTAGGACATGTCACTGGTGGTTGAACAAGACTCTCCTTTATATTGAGAAAACCTGGGAGCATCTATTTAAAGTCCTGTGAGAGTTATTTCACGTGATTACAGGGGTTGATATCAGGAGTATCTACATTGTTGGAAACCCTACAAAGCATGCTTTAGAGATCATTGTATAGCTACAAGACAAAACCTTTTACAGTGATGCATAATGCCAAATATACCAAAAATTAATTTTGGGTTTACATACACTTTTAAGGGCTCCTATGCTGTATTATACCGAATTAAAATGTATTTATAATGAATTAAATTGCATTTACTACTGTTTGCTAATATACATGCATTTTTATCTGCTCAGCATTGCTTCAAAAGCAAGACATTCACCATGCATATTGCAAGAATGGACAGTTTAACCCCTTCCCGCCGGTGCCTCCCAGCCTTTTAAGAGTTTCAGACGCCGGGAGGGGAGTGGTTTAGGGATCATGTGACCGCCGTGACGTGTCACCACGATGGTCACATGATCGGGAAAGGTCCCGATCGAAAGAGCGGACCGGGACCTTTCCGTGAGTACTGCACGTGTGCTGGGAGCGCACAGGGCGTGCGCTCTCAGCACATATGTTTTTTGTTACATGAACGCAAATGTGCGGCCGCTCGGCGTCTAGGCCCAGATGACGGAAGGCCGCACATTTGTGTGCAGCCGGCATAAAGGGGTTAAGTGTCATAGATCCATTCAGATCATATATTTTTTCATGTGTGTAAAAGCTCATTTGGGCCATGGCAAATGTTTGTCATATCATTCGAACTGTAAGAGATAAACAAGGTACCTTTACCAACGGCCTTGGACAAACTAAGCAGGTAAAAGTTACTTTTCATAATTTACAACAGAACTCCAGCCAAAAATTACAAGATATAAGAAAGTATCTTATTAAAAGCTTAAAACGAAAACTTAATGTGGAAAAAAACCTATGTGCTGCTACTTTGTGCAAGCAAAATAAAAAAAACAAATGTTTCCTTTTTTTTCAAAACAGCTGGCTGCACTTAAATGTGACACACACACACCAAGAGGGAGGGACTCGAAAAGAAGAGGATCAGGGCTGCTCTGTGCATAATCATTGCACAGAGCAGGTAAGTATGATGTGTTTGTTTTTTAAGAAAACAAACCTTTAGAATCACTGTAACTTTTTTCTAAACTTTTATTCATACCACTCAAAATACAAGCAACTCACATTTTCAGCACACCCATTTATCACAGCAAAATAGAAATGTTTTGCCTGTCTTTTGTGGTGATCCCCATAATATCCTGGAGAAATGTTATGTCAAAAGAAAAACAGTGCTACACTTTTGTTTTTGGATTTAAAATGTTTTTGACACAAGGTTGAGTTATGGGCTGTCCACCTCACCATGCTGCCAGCTGCTAAGTGTGATAATAACAATGATAATTAATAAACCTTGAAATACATTCACAGAATAAGGATTTTTTGCCTTCACTCTCCTCAAATGTGTAGTTAAGGCTTACAAGAACCAAACACCAGTATAGAATTTTGGAAATGCAAGCCTTGTTAAATTAGCATCCTCTGTTTCCTAAGTGTGAGGTTTATTATATAAATTATGTACAATGCAACCAGTCAGAGCCTGGGTAATTGCAGCAGACATGTGGAAAGGAGAACTGGAAAGTACTGCAACTGTTCCATTATGTCACTTTAGGTTTAGCTGTAGTCAATGTCTTTTCTGGTATAGGTTTAAAACAAAATGTATTTCTTTAAATTATTCATTAGTGCAGGGGTCCTCAAACTATGGTCTGCAGGCCGTATACGGCCCGTTGAAGACATTTATCCAGCCAAAAAAAAAATCAGAAAAAAAAAACGCCGACTGGCAAAATAGGCTGCAATGACCCAGTGAACGGCAGCCTGCAAGCCCCAGATTTCACTTGCTTCAACCAGAGGAGCAGCAGGACAGGAAAGGAGGAGAGCGCACCAAGTACAGTGCATTGTGGTGTCCAGTATATCAGAGTACAGTGCATTGTGGTGTCCAGTATATCAGTGTACAGTGCATTGTGGTGTCCAGTGTATCAGTGTACAGTGCATTGTAGTGTCCAGTGTATCAGTGTACAGTGCATTGCGGTGTCCAGTGTATCAGTGTACAGTGCATTGCAGTGTCCAGTGTATCAGTGTACAGTGCATTGCGGTGTCCAGTGTATCAGTGTACAGTGCATTGCGGTGCCCAGTGTATCAATGTACAGTGCATAGTGGTGTCCAGTGTATCAGAGTACAGTGCATTACAGAGTACAGTGCCTTTTGTTGTCCAGTGAGTTACAGAGTACAGTGCATTGCGGTTTCCAGTGCGTTACAGAGTACAATGCATTGCATTGTCCAGTGCATTACAGAGTACAATGCATTACAGTGTGCAGTGCATAGTGGTGTCAAGTGCGTTACAGTGTACAGTGCATTCACTGAAAATAAGATATTTGTGATGTGCATAGGAATTTGTTCATATTTTATTCAAAATATAGTCCAGCCCCCCAACAGTGTGAAGTTCCATGAACTAGCCCCCTGTTTTAGAAGTTTGAGGACCCCTGCATTAGTGTCTCACACTTTTCTGAAGTAACATGGATAATGTCCCCTGCACCCAATAAAGCAGAACCAAAGCCATTTTGAAATAAAAACAAAATGTGCTTCTCTGCAGCTGGTGGCAGGTAAAATCTGCAACCCATAGTACTAGGTGTACATGAAACAGAGGAGTTGTGATGATATAGGTACTTCACAGCATTGCACTGCTTCTCAATGACAGTCAATGGCTTCTGTTGTAAAGCTACATTTTTGGACATAGCTAAGATGCTGCTAGTATCAGCCACATGTGAACAGTGAGCCTCTCATTCTCACTTATATCTGAGACTATTATTATTATTTATTGTAATCTTATTAGTCATTTATTATTTATTGTTATTAATAGGCCAAAATACATACCTGGAAACTACAGGCCAGTCAGCCTAGCATCACTAGTTTTCAAACTATTGGAGGGGATGATAAGGGATCAAATCCAAGAGCTTGGATTATCATTACTATTAACCAGCATGGATTTATGAAAGACCAACCAGACCAACCTATTTAGACTTCAGTAGAGCATTTTTATAAGGTACCCCATAAATGCTTAATCAACAAATTGAGGTCTGTTGGCATTGACAATAGTATAAGTACTGTACCTAGATAGAAAACTGGTTATAAGGGCGTGTCCAGAGGGTGATGATAAATAGCGTATCTTCTGAATGATCTGGAGTTATAAGTGGGGTACCCAAGACCTCAGTTCTGGGACCAATGCTGTTTAACTTGTTCATAAATGATATAGGGGTTGGGATAAATAGTTAAATATCAGTGTTTGTTGATGATACAAAGTTAGGCAGGGCAATAACTTCACAACAGGATATAGCAAGTTTACAGGAAGACCTTGATAAAATAGAGGGATGGGTAAAAGAGGCTCAATGTAAGAAAATGTAAAGTAATGAACTTGGATGTTAAAAACATGAATGCAATCTACACACTAGGAGGAGAACCTCTATGGGAATCAAGGATGGGAAAAGATCTGGGGTCCTAGTTGATGACAGTCTCAGCAATAGCATGCAGTGCCAAGTCACAGCAAGCAAGGTCAGCAGAATATTAGCATGCATTAAAAAGAGAAATATCTATAATTCTACTATTTTATAAAACTGTGGTTCAGCCACATTCGGAGCATGCCATCCAGTTCTGGTCACCGGTTCTCTGGAGGGATGTGCTGGAACTGGATAGAGTCCATAGATGGGCAACACAATGAATAAGAAGGCTGAGGATCTCAGTTATGAGGAACAATTACATACATTAAATGTATTCTCCCTGAAGAGGAAATGCTTAACAGGGGATATGAGAGCGATATACAAATAACTTAATGGCGATTCCTACTTTGGGAGGAAATTATTTAGTCTCAGGTCACTCAAGAATACATGTGGCTACTTAAAGTTTGGTGAGAAGTGGTTTAACCATAAACTGCGCAAGTGAATAATAAGGATTGGTATAACCAGCATTTGTCTTCCCAAGTAAACTTTATTGAACAAGTAAAATGTGTATATCAAAAGCCATTGTTATACACATTTTACTCGTGAAATAAAGTTTGCTATTTGGGAAGATGAGTACTGACTATACCAATCCTCATTATTCAGTTGCATCTGTGCTGGAAAAACACACACAGCCAGAGCACTGACATTCCACCTCCTTGGGGATGATCTCTCGGCATTGCACCTACTTGTTCATAAACTGTGCAAGGGGTTCTTTACTGCTAGAGCGGTAGGGATAGAACTCTCTTCCACAATTAGTGGTTTCAGTAGAAAGTGTTGCTAATTTAAAAAAACATTTAGATGGGCAGGTTATAGAACACAATATATATACATATGGGAAGTAGTAGAGACATAAATACACACACACACCACCCACACAGGTTGAAATGGATGGACAGGTGTCTTTATCAAACCTTACCAACTATGTAACTGTGCAACTACAGTGTATGTAACTCTATCCTTATTAGTCCTGAGTTCAATAAGAATTGGCATCCAACAGAATAACAGACCAAATTGTGAATATCATCAACCCATTTATTTAACTATAAAATCCCAGGTCTGCAGGTTTTTTTTCAGGGTAAAATAAAAAAAAGGGTTCCAGTCACTTCAGTCTCTTTTCACACTACTGTAGCATGCATGTCTTGCCCTTTGCTACACTAGTGTGAATGTGAATTTATTTCCAGACAGCACAGAGGAAGGGAAAAAGAGTGAAGGGACAATAGAATACCTGAAGGTTTCTTGCCTGAACACAGGCTTTAGTGTTTTGGACATCTTTCTAGAATCCCTGTCTTCCAACTCTCACTGAGAGAAATCAGATGTGGCCCAGATGTTTCCCCAACACACATCACTAGTTCCCAAAATCCCAGTGTTACCCTCAGTACACAGACAGCTGGAGAAGGCAGCTGGCAGAAAGAACAATAATAATTTATGTTTAGGGAACTCTCACAAGGAGCTTCATATAGGATGATTGTAGCCCACTCCTTCCTACAGATCACAAAAAAGTACACAAGAAAATTTGGAAAATTATTATGAATTATCACTATTATTATTATTATCTAAATTTAGCCTAAGTCTCTATAAACTAAAACTATACCCTTGGCTAATGTAAAAGAATAAATAAATTCAGATTTGCCTGATTATATTATTCTTCAGATTACTTACACTTCAAGGTCAGTTCATTATCTGAAAAACAAATGAACTATTTGCCTGACCTGTATTTTTAGCTTTTCATATATATATATCCGCCTTCACTACAGGGTTTTAATTAATATGAAGTCCAGAATCTCCACATAGTCTCATTTATTAGTCATACAATCCAACACTGAAACTCACATAATTATGCTTTACATTCAATCAATGTGTAGGGAAGAAAATAGTAGAACATATTTTATGGAATTAACTTGAACTACTGGGAACTTTTTGCAAACTTTGCTATTCTTCCCCAAGGCTGAAGGAGATGAATATGTTTTATAAAAATATGCTATTCAGAGGTCTGGAATACGAAGTTACTGCAAAGAAAATGGCTGTAAGTAATTATTATAAATATAGGTTGTTACTTCTAGATATGTGACTACAACATGAGGGTTTACCATTTTGGAGATGATATTAAAGTCTACCTCCTCTAGCTTCCATAGCAGCTTCACCACACAATACACTATAGTTGGACTGAAGCTAAAATATAATGAGAAAAAAGAGGGGCGCACAAGCCTTGCGCATTACTACAATAAAAACTTCAATCATAAAATGTAGTAGATATATACTCACAAACAACAAATTTACACCGGCATATCATGACCGACAATGGTCCATGGTCTGAAATGGTGCATGAGTCCCACCAGCAAGAGGATGCTTGAAAATGGCTGACACCTTATAATAGGCTCTGAGGAAGAGGGGATCGCTCCTCTAAACGCATCAGCCATTTTCAAGCAACCTCTTGCTTGTGGGATTCACCTCTATGGTCTAGGAGGACTAGAGTGGCGTCATGACATTACTTCTGGTTCCAGCGCCATGTAAACAATGTCATTTTTTAAAGCAAGCTATTAAACATTTGTTTTTTTATCTTTTGCTTTTAAAGGTAGAGGAGAGATTTGGGGTCTTATAGACCCCAGATCTCTCCATAAAGAGCAGCTGTCATGCTGTATTGTTATTGCAAGGGATGTTATTGCAAGAGATGATAAAAAAAATTAAAGAGACAGTGTAAAAAAAATGCAATAAAATAAATAATAATAAAAAAATGTAAAGTGCCACTGTCCCCCTGTGCTCACGCGCAGTGGTGAATGCATACATAGGTCATGCCGACTATGTAAACGGTGTTCTTATCACACGTGAGGTATTGCTGTGAACGTCCGAGTGAGAGCAATTACTCTAGCACTAGACCTCCTCTGTAACTCTAAACTGGTAGATTTTTAAAGCGTCGCCTATGGAGATTTCTAAGTACCGTAGTTTGAGCCATTCCACAGGCTTGTGAAATTTTAAAGCAAGAAATGTTAGATATCTATTCATTTGGAGTAATATCATTTTTCATATTTTACAAAAAAAGGTGGTATGTATTGTATTTGTTTTTGTTTTTTTTACTTCAGTAAAGTACATTTTTCCCCAAAAAAATTGCTTTTTAAAAACTGCGACATACAAATTCCGATGACCACCATTTTATTCTCTAGGGCCTTTGCGAAAAAAATCAAATTAAAAAAAAATATATATAGTATATATATATATATATTATATACCGTATTTGCCGGCGTATAAGACGACTTTTTACCCCTTTAAAATCTTCCCATAAGTCGGGGGTCGTCTTATACGCTGGTATACAGCATACTGACACTTTTTAGGGGGGGCGGCGCGGTGCCGCCGTCGCCCCCCCCTTCCAACGGAAGGGACACTAAGTACAGGGGTGGGCAGGGGCTGTTTCTTACCTGTTTCCGGTCCCACGACGATCCGGTCCAGGAAGCGCGGCTGCTCCTTCAGTTCGGCCACTGGATGTTCGCGTGGCTGCTCGGCTCCGCCTCCTCACTGGTGATTGGCCGCCAGAACTGTAGCTCAGGAAAGGCACACAGGCGGCCAATCACCGGCGAGGGGGCGGAGCCGAGCGGCCCCACGAAAATCGAGTGCAGGACCAGCAGGTAAGTGGTCAGTGTAGAGGTGCTGCTGCAACCACATATGCTGGCTGCAGCAGCACCATACGAGAACAGGGTCAGCAAGTGTCAGTGGGAGGAATAGTGCCCCATCATTGGTGTCACTGATACCAATGATGGAGCACTATTCCTCCCACTGATACCAATGATGGGGCACTATTCCTCCCACTGACACCAACGATGGGGCACTATTCCTCCCCCCCTACTGACACCAACGATGGGGCACTATTCCCCCCCCACTGACACCAACGATGGGGCACTATTCCATCCCCCACTGACACCAATGATGGGGCACTATTCCACCCCCACTGACACCAATGATGGGGCACTGTTCCACCCCCCACTGACACCAATGATGGAACACCATTCCTCCCACTGACACCAATGTTGGGACACTATTCCTCCCACTGACACCAATGATGGGGCACTATTCCCCCCACTGATACTAATGATGGGGCACTATTCCTCCCACTGATACCAATGATGGGGCACTATTCCTCCCATTGATACCAATGATGTGGCACTATTCCTGCCACTGATACCAATGATGGTGCACTATTCCCCCCACTGATACTAATGATGGGGCACTATTACTGCCACTAATGCCAATGATGGGGCACTATTCCTCCCGCTGACACCAATGATGGGGCACTATTCCTCCCACTGATACCAATGATGGGGCACTATTCCTCCCACTGATACCAATGATGGGGCACTATTCCTCCCACTGATACCAATGATGGGGCACTATTTCTGCCACTGATACCAATGATGGGGCACTATTCCCCCCACTGATACCAATGAAGGGGCACTATTCCTGCCACTAATGCCAATGATGGGGCACCATTCCTGCCACTGATACCAATGATGGGGCACTATTCCTCCCACTGATACCAATGATGGGGCACTATTCCTGCCACTAATACCAATGATGGGGCACTATTCCTGCCACTGATACCAATGATGGGGCACTATTCCTCCCACTGACACCAATGATGGGGCACTATTCCTCCCACTGATACCAATGATGGGGCACTATTCCTCCCACTGATACCAATGATGGGGCACTATTCCTCCCACTGATACCAATGAAGGGGCACTATTCCTCCCCTGACACCAATGATGGGGCACTATTCCTGACACTGATACCAATGATGGGGCACTATTCCTCCCACTGATACCAATGATGGGGCACTATTCCTCCCCTGACACCAATGATGGGGCACTATTCCTGCCACTGATACCAATGATGGGGCACTATTCCTCCCACTGGTGTGCATTGGAGGAGGGGTAGTCTTATACGGCGAGTATAGCCCAAACACTACATTTTAGCAGGAAAAGTAGGGGGTCGTCTTATACGCCCAGTCGTCTTATACGCCGGAAAATACGGTATGTTTGGGAGCTCTAAGTAATTTTCTAGCAAAAATTACTGATTTTTACTTGTACACAAAGAGTGTCAGAAAAATGCCTGATCCTTAATAATTCTATTCTTTTCTGAAATTCTGCCCTTTTTCTTTTTGTTGTTTTATTTCTTTCAGACACATTTCAGCAATGTAGCTTTATTTATTTGGACGGTATGTTTGTGACCATTTCAAGAGCTCAGTAGAATTTTGTCAATGTAAGATTTTGAGTGAATGTTAACATTTCATACATTTTGTACTCGGACATCAAAAATGAAATTTGTAATATTTGTTCCTTCTTTAGTCAGCTAAGTGCTGATTTAAATGGTCTGCAGTGCCATTTTTCTGCCTGCAGCTATATTTGAACATTTTATATATATTTTTTTTTTCAACATAAAAGTTCATTTCAGAATTGTTGGAGTGAATTGAACTTTAGAACTAAAATACTATATTCTCTTTTTCTGGACTTTTCGTGCTGGGCCACAGCAGGATTTAAGTCTGGCAGTCAACAGAAAAGAAAACAGAACCTGATCTAAAAGGGTTTAAACAAGTTTATTTATTGACCATTAATTTTACCCAATTAGAATTACTACAATGAAAAGCAAACCACACATTTTGTGCCCTTAGTTAAGCTAAATACACTATTTAAACTTTATTTTATAAAGCTAGCAGATATTGTTATATTTCTGTTATGTTTTCATAAAATGATATTCTAGCTCAAAAGGTCACTTCGCATAACAGTAATATTTAAAGTAGTTCTAAAGCCTGAAGTTATTTTTTAAAAAACCTTCAGTGTGCAGCTCACCCCCCCTATAACTAACATGAGATCAATTCCGATCCAGCGATGTGCACAAGAGCAAAAGCTCTCCTGGGTATCTGCCTCCTTATTGGCTGAGAGACATCAACAGGAGCCATTGGCTCCCACAGCTGTCAATCACAGCCAGTGCGGAGAGAGTGGGGAGCAGGGCCAAACTATGTGTCCCATAGAGCTGGCTCAGGAGGGAGAATGCACAAGTGCCCCCAGAGCAAGCTGGCTCAGGAGGGAGAATGCACAAGTGCCCCCAGAGCAAGCTGCTTGCTCTGGGGGCACTCAGCAGAGGGAAGGGGCCTGGAGCTCCGGTGGGGTACCAGAAAAGAAGAGAATCAGGGCTGCTCTCTACAAAATAATTGCACAGAGCAGGTAAGTATGACATGTTTTTTTTTTTTTTTTAAATCAGAGCCTTTAAAATTACTTTAATCGTAGGTAGAATCCGCTTATGTCCTTTATGGTGCCGATATCCTCTTTTGCCTTCTTTCTTGTTCATGATAGTTGACAGATGTTGTAGACATGTTATTCCCAGCTATTACAAAATGTAAGCAGTTTCACATGGATACTATTTATCAATTATAATTTGCATTTAGAAGGACTGTTTGCTACATTTTTATTTTTATTAGATGGATTGTTTAGAAACGCATAAAACCTTATTCACACTGGCACTCCTGCATTTTACAAAGCTAAGAAGGAGAAGTTATCTGGGAAGTCTAAATGTTTATTCTACCCAGATCTGTCATTTAAAGTGGTTGTAAAGGCTGAAGGTTTTTTTTACCTTCATGCATTAGGTAAAAAACTTTCTGTGTGCAACAGTGCCCCCAGCCCCCTCAATACTTACCTGAGCCTCATCGCGATCCAGCGGTGTGAATGACACACTTGGCTGTTCCGGGTCTCTGCCTCCTCATTGACTGAGACAGCAAGCGGGAGCCATTGGCACCAGCTGGTGGCAGTCACAGCCAAACAGCCAATGAGGAGAGAGTAGGGGCGGGACCAAGCCACGGCTCTGTGTGTAAATGGACATATGGAGCAGCGGATGCCACATAGCAAGCTGCTTGCTGTGGGGGCACGTGGCAGACAGGAGGAGCCAGGATAACCTGCAGGGACCTGAGAAGAGGAGGATCCAGGCTGTTTTGTGCAAATCCACTGCACACAGCAGGTAAGTATAGACATGTTCGTCTTTTAGAAAAAAAAAATGAACCTTTAGATTTGCTTTATATGTTCCTGCTATAAAGCAGGTTTAGCAGCTTTTAGATACGTTTATGGCCATAGATGATTAGCGCTTTTTTTTTGTTCATTTAGTGGGCTGAATTAAAAAAAAAAAAAAAAAAAAGATTCCTCCTACCACACTAATGAGGTGGGCAGACTATGGGATTGATTTACTAAAGGCAAATAGGCTGTGCACTTGGAAGTACACTGAAAGTTCAGTTGCTCTAGATCTGATGGAACATGCAAGGAAAATAAGTAAACAACATTTGTGCTTGCACATGATTGGATGATTGAAATCAGCAGAGTTTTGCTTAATTTCAGAGCTTCCCTGAATACAAAGCAACTGCACTTGCAGTGCATAGTATGTTTAGTTTTAATAAATCAACCCCATTGTATTCTGATAGCTGGACTCTCCATTGTCAGAATACACTGATCCAGGGGCGGACTGACCATTTGGAAACTCGGGCACTGCCCCAGAGCCCGGGGTCAGTAGGGGGCCCCATGAGATGCCCCTGATACCTTTTTCATAGGCTTTTTTGAGTTTGGGCAAGGACACAGGGGCCCCATGATCCCCTATTGCCTGGGGGCCCCATGAGTTGTCAGTCCACCCCTGCACTGATCAGTACCTGCAGCCATTTGGCTGCATCTGTTGATTTACAAAAGTTTTCCACCGTGTCCATTCAACTGAAGTTGATTGGTAAATGAACTTCTGTTGCACAGGAATGGCCATTAATAGATTAAAATGTGTGCAGTCCCTGCTGAATTGGCCAATATTGCATCCAACTATGGCCAGCTTTTAGTAATGTTTACATGCATTTTAGCTGTGTTTAGAGTTTCTAATTGAATCCTGGATGCACATAATTTTACTGACTGTACCTATATACAGTCAAGTGTACAGTGTGAATAACACCTTTGAAAAATAGTATATGCATTTAGAAATTACCTCAAAATGCAAATAAACACAGGGTTGGCAGTGCCAGTGTGAATGGGGCCTCAGAGAAGAGAAGTAAGGAAGGGACATTTTATACTTGTTAACCTCCCTAGCGGTATGATTATTTCAGATTTTTGGTGCTGAAAGCGGTACCATTTTTTTTTT
Source organism: Staurois parvus (assembly GCF_062004578.1). Taxonomy (NCBI): domain Eukaryota; kingdom Metazoa; phylum Chordata; class Amphibia; order Anura; family Ranidae; genus Staurois; species Staurois parvus. Next base: position 1,438,164 of record NW_028317966.1, on the reverse strand, counting down.
TGCATGGAAATATGTAGTTTTTTTATTGTAGAACTGTAATTTAGGAATAACTCACTGAAATCTGTCCGAACAAGAGTCTAGTAAATATTCTGGATATGATAAAACTTGAAACACGAAATCATAAATTATAATTTAATAAATACTCATAAAAAATAATAATATAATAATAATAAATTTAATTCAATAATGTAATCAAACCAAAAACACTGAAATTTGAAATATAGCGCCAAGTTCACACATCGCTGAGAAAAGTCGCAGAATCGTTTTCAGAGTCTGATGACGAATTTCCCCACAAATCATTATCACTCAATTCTGCAAGTGGTTCTGATTTACTATCGCTGTTCTGTAGTCGGTCTAAAACCAATTTTGACATAAAGGGACGCTTTTTGGACGCCATGGACTTTTCTAAGTTTCCAGGCAGAAAGAACAGTCAAAATGCAGTAGGGACAACATGTATGTAAAATGCTTTGAAACAGTAATGTTTTACTATGTAATAATAGTTCTAAAAAAGTCATTTTTAAAAAATTTTCAAATTTGCCATCACAGGGACCGGAACACGGAAGCCGGATGCCGGCATCGGCCGGAGGAGATGGCCGGGGATGCTGCAGGGGACGCATCACGGGAGGGAAGGACAAGGTAAGCGCTGCAGGGAATCCCTGTACAACGCTGCAGGGTAAGCCCGAGTGTAGCTCGGGGTTACCACTTTTGGTACTGAAACTCTACCCCGAGCTACACTCGGGAATACCGCTAGGGAGGTTAAGGACAGTTTTCACACTTTTAACCATTTGCTATCTGCCCTATAACAGAAGTACTGCTACAGGGCGGCACGGCTGCACAAATCACATGTATATATACTTGATTTGCATTCCCAGGTAGGGGTAGCCCACTATTGGTGGCTGGAGATGTCAATCACCAAGTCCCAGCCAGCTATTCCCAGCCAACACTCAGTGATCATCGGAAAAGCTGACAGGGGACAGACCTGTGTGTAAACAACACAGGTCTCTCTCCTGTCAGCATGGATATGCTGCTTTATATCTTTCTGCACAACAGAGCAATACAAGGCAGCATGTCTCCCAAGTAAAACCGCACACAACACACAATGTAAAACACACACATCACACAGTTAACCCTTTTATTGCCCCAGATGTTAACCCCTTCCTGCCCAGTGCCATTAGTACAGTGTCAATGCTTTTTATTAGCACTGATCACTGTATTAGTGTCACTGGGGATGTCAGTGGCAGGTAGTCAGTCCCCCCCCCCCAGTGTTAGAATGCCCGCCGCGGTCCTGCTATAAGTCACTGATCGCCGCCATTACTGGTATAAAAAAAATAAAAATACAAATTCCAGTAAATATACCGCCATTTGTAGACGTTTTCACGTAAACCAATTAATATACAATTATTGGGATTTTTTTTAGCAAAACATATAGCAGAATACATTTTGGCCTAAATTTATGAAGAAATTTAATTTTTAAAATTTTTTTATTGGATTTGTTGTATAGCAAAGTCAAAAATATTGTTTTTTTTCAAACTTGTTGATCTTTTTTTGTTTATAGCACAAAAAATAAAAAAACGTAGAGGTGATCAAATACCACCAAAAGAAAGCTCTATTTCTGGGGAAAACATGACATAAATTTAATTTATGTACAGCATTGCATGACCGTGCAATTGTCAGTTAAAATAATGCAGCGCCGTTTCGCAAAAAAATGGCCTGGTCAGGAAGGGGGGTAAATCCTTTGGAGTGCAAGTGGTTAATAAAATGTGTCAGAGGCTTTCAGTTACCTTTCTTTAGTGGGGGATGTAAAATAATTGATGTGTAAATGTCTAATCTGAGATACCTATTGCAATGACCATATTTAGTCAGTGACCTCAATCAACATCACTGCCCTTTGTTTATATTTGCTTGTTGGCAGGAGATCTAAGTCTGCAGCTGAATGGGTTCAGCAATGCATCACTGGTTGCTATGACACTGTAATCTGTGTAGCCAACAGCATCATAGCAACCAGTGATGCTTAAAGTTTTACTAAACCCAGGACTCTGCATTCACTATATCTGGTCTCCCACAGGACACAGAACATGGAAGTGCAATTATTTTAGTAAACATAAACTGCTAAATACCTTTTCTCATCAGCAGTTAGAGCAGCCTTGTGATTTTTATCAGTGTCCGGCCGAGCACATGTTAAAGCTTGTAGGAGGAGTTTTCATTCTGCTTTAGGAGGATGCAGAACACCTGACCTCTGTCTGGACAGTGCTGATTGGCCCTGTGCTGATCATATGCACTCCCCCCCCCCAAAAAAACCTCTCTATCAATGCACACGAAACTCAGCATGTGCAGAGTGAAATGTCCAGAACAAGGGCGGACTTTCTGTGACGTCACCTTGTTCTGGCCGGTGGTCTGACACCGCGGGAATTTTCAATGTTTACACTGCCTTTGTGCACCTTATCTATGTAAGTGCAATACTTTAATACATTTTATTCTGGTTTATAGGGTCGCACTATGAAGTTTTCTTCTTCTAAAACCTTTAAACCTTATCTTGCATGATATGGAGCGCTGTCTGCTGTGATGGATTCGGTCAAGTGAACCATTCATCTGCTTGATATGGCTAACCAGGGTGTCAGTGTGGATCTGAACTCCATCTGCTCGTTTGATCTGTTGATTGCAAATCAAAGTTCTGGTAAGAGGCAAATTTTTTCTTTTGTGTCAAGCATTTTTGGACACACAATGAACTATCCATTGGAAGATTTCTTTAGCAAACATCACTGTGTTATTGGATTTTGGGACTTTTAATTATTTAATATATGAATGTGGACTTATATCAGTTCAATTAATTTATGCACATTTTTTATGTAGCAGTATCTATTTGATTTATTATTGTTTATGATTTTTTATTGTACAATGCACTCGTTTTTATGTGTTTTGTATTTTCTGGTGTCCAGGGAAAGAGTAGCAGCAGTTCACTAATTGTTTCACTATTGTTTCAGAATATATTTTTTTCGCACATTTATTCACATATTGTATTGTCTGGGGTGTAGACCAGGTTTTTACTCTTTTTTTTCTGTCATACATACAGGACATGCCCTGTCTGGCATCAGGAGTCTGTTTAGAAATTTTGCAGGACTGGCTGGTCCACTTATGGAGTTGCACTTTGCAATGCATCCTCTTTACCTAAGTCAGCTAACTCTGCACATATACTGTCACACCAGCCCAGGGGTGGACTGACAACTCATGGGGCCCCCGGGCAATAGGGGATCATGGGGCCCCTGCGTCCTTGCCCAAACTCAAAAAAGTCTATGAAAAAGGTACCAGGGGCATCTCATGGGGCCCCATACTGACCACGGGCCCTCCGGCAGTGCCCGAGTTTCCAGATGGTCAGTCTGCCCCTGCACCAGTCTGTTCCAGGCTCTAGCATCTGGTTTTTGTCTGGGTAAAGTCACTCCTAGAGGGGGTGCTGTAAAATGTGTGGATTGCTCAGTGTTTGAGCGACGCATCCACATACAAGTAGCCAGACCTTTTGTGTTCCCCAGTGATTCTCTCACTGTTCCTCTGTGCTTCCTTGGGTTTCTTCTGTGTTCCCTGTACTTCCAGTGTTGTGTACCTATTTTCTGTGATTTTGTGCCTCTTGTGTTCACTTGTTTGTTTCCTACCTTAGGATCTCATGCATTTCTAACAGTGTTTTGTTTCTCTTTCTCATAATTCAGTTAGTTTCTGCTTGTCTGCTCCAACTTGTTTTTTCTGTGTGTTTCTCAGATCCTCGTTATCAGCAACTGCATTCCCAGCCTGTGTTTCTTCTTCTGTTTCTCAGTGTATCTCGTGGACTACTGTTTGGTATTTTGTATACCTACTTCCCCAGAGCTGCTCTTGCTTTTGCTTGCAGCCTGCTCAGGTGAGTTGGAGAACCACAAACTGGACACCACTGTGTCACCTTGACACTGCTGTGCTTCCTAGTGACGGTGGGGACAGCTGTGTACTGCTTAGCCTCCGCTCAGAACCAGGGGCGGACTGACAACTCATGGGGCCCCCGGGCAATAGGGGATCATGGGGCCCCTGTGTCCTTGCCCAAACTCAAAAAAGCCTATGAAAAAAGTACCAGGGGCATCTCATGGGGCCCCCTACTGACCCCGGGCCCTCGGGCAGTGCCCGAGTTTCCAAATGGTCAGTCCGCCCCTGCTCAGAACAGAGTTTTAGCTAAGAATAATTACCACTGTGAGGAGTGCCAACCTGAAACAATATCACTGTGAATGGGAGAACTGAGTGATATAAGCCGATCATTAAAATGAGAGGCAATAATTTGTGTTGAGTGAGGTGTCTGAAGGGGAGTGTGGCTCACCCATTGGTGATCTCAGCTAATTAAGTGGATGTTGAGAAGTCATCTTATGGACGTATAGGGGTTTATTTACTAAAGCTGGAGAGTCCAAAATCAGACTCCCTTCTGCATAGAAACCAATCAGCTTCCAGATTTCATTGCCAAAGCTTCATTGAACAAGCTGAGGTTAGAAGCTGATTGGTTTATATGCAGAAGGGAGTCTGATTTTGGACTCTCCAGCTTTAGTAAATAAACCGCATAGTATCTTCAAACTGGATTATTAAATTTGTGGACTGGTTTATTGCACATGGTGGTGGAGGACTAACAATATCTTCCTTGAAGTGTGTAGAGCATTGCTGGAGTAATCTTTGCTTTCTGCTTTGTGTTTAGGTATAAATTTTATATTTATTTGGTTTATAAGCAGTTGCCGACTATACGGATATAGGAAGGGTAACACCATCCTTCTGAAAGTGCATAGGATTGGTATATAAATGTATCTCACTATTTATGGTAGAAGTTTTTTGTTCTGTTTATACATTTCTGTGCATATCACCAACTGCTGTGCTCCACTTAAAACTAATTTAAAAGCAGATGTACAAATGCAAACATAGACTCTCCATTGGTACCATACAGTTATGCAAGTATTATGCTTTAAATTTTTTTTTTTGGTGGGAAGGTGGTAAGGATTGTGTGCTTTTATAAAATACTATAAATGTTTTGCTCCTTCTTGAGGTTTAAACATTAAGGAATGTAGCCTGCTAAAATGCTTTCATATTGCTTTCAATATACAAATTTTAATATGACAGCGAAATTGCTTTAAAGAAATCTATGCTGCAGTATTGGAGAGCTTCTTTTAACAGATGGTATTTGAAAATGAAGCTAAGCATTCAATGCACAAATGTTATTGTGTTTTTCTGTAATCTGTCACATTATATATAAATGCCAGAATGTTGTATTTGTAAGAGTCCTTAAAATAGGTATTTTAAATTCCAGTTGTTTCCAGTTTTTATTTATGCATTTTTATTTTTAGTGTTTAAAATATTTTTTTTTAGATTTTATTTCTTATAAAGTGTTTATGTTGTATTGTATAGCTCTAATTCAAAATGATCTTGATACACTATTGGGTGATTCAATGATTTTTTTTCTAATATTGTTAGATGGATTTGAAATATCTGGAAAAAAGCTTACTGTGGGCATTGTTGATATTTCCCCTAATATGGTAATGTGTTGGATTTAGGCATAAATATGGGAATACAATACAAAATATGCTGTAAGTCAATGTAGTTTGCAGCATTTTAACCTGTTAATGCTGACAGTATGCAAATATTTGGACTCTCAGTGGCTGGGCCTTACCCATATATTTGCGTGCCAAAAGTAAACAAATATGTGCCAAGAGGGCGCAACCTACACACTCCTGGAACATTTACCGACACCAACGGAAAGGTCCCGATCACTACATGCGATCAGAACCTTTCCGATCATGTGATCACTGTGACAGCCAATCAGAGTGGTCACATGACCCTAAACCTGCCCTGCCTCCCAGTGTCACAAACCCCTTAAAGGGATGGGAGGCACCAGCACCAAAGGGTTAAGATGGAACGCTTTAAGTCTGTTCAGCTATTATGAGGAAAATCAGTAAACACCTGGTAATCTATGGTACTGACTCCAGGACCTTCATGATCAGTTCAGTTTTACTGCAACTGGTGTTGCTAATATATGTTCAGGTAGTAAATGCCATGTTTAGTGTTTTGTGTTTACAGACTTTTAATTTGAACCTGTGCCATGGCTATGGGCATTTATATGTTCTTAACAATCCGTAAATGGACTTTAAAACAAGCACCCACTGATCTTTTCAGCTGCAGGCACTGTGTAGCAATTCAACCTCAAAGCCCCGTTCACACCATTGTGATTTGCCATGTGATTTGACAGTTTAAAATCACATGACAAATTGCACCATTTTTGAAAAAAGTTTCCTGCATTATTTTTGGTGGCTTCATGTGCGACTTGAATAATTATCTGTGCATAGATGTCAGGCAAGCCGCACATCAAATTGCACTGACCAGCAGCTTTGAAATTGTGCTACTTCAAGTGAATTAGTGTGATTTCAAGGCCGCATTCAGTGTGAACCAGGGATAAAGTAATTTTCTCAGGCTACCAAGCTTCTACATCTGCAGGTTCAGTTTAAGGAGTCATCAAATATATGACAACAGATGAGCACAAAGTGCTGATCTGACTGCAGAAAGCTTAATGAAAACAATAGTCCTTTTTCCAATTTGCTGAATTTCATAATTACGTTTTTCTACTGAGGTTTGTGTAGCTTCATACAGTTTCCAGTTAATGCTAAGTCATACGAAAATTTCATAGATTTCATGGACTTTAAAAAAATTACCTATTCAACAGTGCACTGCATATCTATAAAAGGTCCCAACAGACCTGTAACACTTTATAAAAAGCAATTCAATATTCAATAAGGACTCAAAGACAGGCCATAAATGGAGCACTTTAATCAACTCAAAGACATGCCTAAAACTGTGGTTTTCTTTGCCACCACATCTGATGCACCAATAGCTTTTGGGACACACAAGTCAAAGCACTCTGGAAAGGTTTTTTCCATACTTCCCTATTTTGATGGTTTTATAAAGAATGAGTGGAAGTGTCTGTTTCAGCTGTTAATTTGCCACAGTTCTTTTCAGTGTGTTATCTTTTTGAAGAAAAGCTCAAAAGTGGGCATCTCCACTTTTGGTCAATCCTCCAGTTTCCTGTTTAAACAAAATTGCTTTTATTCTGGGGCGGATGCTATTTCCATTATGGTCTACCCATATAAAGCCAGGTTTAGAGGAAATGTATGTGATGTAGCCTTGGCATCTAGGCTATTAGTTTCTGTGGTCATCTACAGGTTACTGTGGCTTAAATATTATTCAGTTGACCAAACCTGCCACAACTTGGTCCCCAGGTACATCACTAACCTAGCCTCAAAATGCCACCCAAATCATTCTATTTGTTCCTCCCAAGACCTCCTGCTCTCTAGCTCCCTTGTCACCTCTTTCCTTGCTCACCTCCAGGACTTTGTCCGATTATCTCCTACTCCGGTCACTTTTAGGCAAAGAAAACTATCCCGCCTCCACGTATCAACTGTATCTCCACTTTCTCCTTCAGCTCATCCCCTACAGATATTACCTTTTATACTGCTCTAATGAGCAGTGCCCTCTGATTCCTGATTCCAATGTGACGCCGGACGTCCGGCGAGACGGACGTGTCTCGGCGAGCTCCTGCTCCCCCGGCCCCAATCCACTGCCATCTGGGCGGCAGCGGACCCTGACGGGGGCACCACGACCCTCCGGTCCCTGTTCGCCAGCCAGGGGAGGCCACTGGACCCTTCTCCCGGAGCTCCGGGACTTGCGGCCTACCCGGCACCTGAAGCCGCGGCCTCGATTTTTGGCGCGGCCGACCAGGATCAGCCCGGACTGCTGTCGCTTTGTTCCTCGGTCCCCGCCGATCAGCCAGCCTCCCCAGGGCCCCCCTCACTGACTCTGGGTCCATCCCCGACCACCGGGTACCAGATCGCCCGGAGCAGCCACTGGATGGTCAGCTTCGGCGCCCCTGCGCCCCTACCGCCGCCATCCGGGCCCCTGTGCCTGCTGCTGAGATCCCCACCAACACCCACAGTCACTCCGTCCCTCCAGCGGAGCTCCCACGTTTCGAAGCAGCTTGAGGCCTACCACGGCACCCGAAGCCGCGGTGTTTCCTGCCAGCCGTGGCTGGAATCGCGGTGGGAATTGCGGCTGCGGCGGGACGCCTCCGCTCCTCCGGGAAGCTACCACCACCACCACCAACGGTCCTGCTAACCTAGGAGGGATCCACCTCCACCCCGACGCTCCAGGACACCAGGTACTTCACCAGGAGCGCCCACTACCCACCAGGGAGCCCAACCACCATCACACCGCCAGCCTCCAGGGACTCACTCAGGGATCCCACCATCCACCGGAAACCCCAAACCACCAGGGACCCTAAGCCACTATCCCTCCAGGGATCGCTACTACCCCACCAGGGATAGCATGGCCACCATCCCACCAGGGATCCCCTGCCCACCACCCCACCTGGGACTACCAGCCAGCCACCCCACCAGGGACCGCTCGCCCAGCACCCTGCTTTCCAGCACGCTATTCCCTCTGGCGATGCCCTGGCGACTAGTGGCCCACCACGACCCTTGAAGGCGCGGTCTCTCCTACCGGCCTCAACAGATCACGGTTGAGCACAAACCACGCAGGGCCGACGATCGCTACCGCAACGCCCCGCTCGACCCTGACGACGATCCTTCAACACCTCCTGAAGCTGCGCCCTTCAACACCTTCAGCGCCTCACGACGCCGAGCCCTCAGCACCCGACGCCTGGCCTCAACAACCCCAGTCACCGAGCTGCCAGCATCACCAGTCGCCGTGCCTACCAACACCCCCAGCCATCGCACCCTACGACCCCTCTGCTAGCCGAACCACCGTATTCACTGAAGACATGCCACAGCACCCACGGTCGCCAGCTTACTGCACCCACAGACTGCTGCCAACCAGCTGCCGCCCTCCACCCTCACTCTACCCCCACAGAAGGACTCAAATGACTCTCCCACGGTGATACAGATTCCCCACACCACCTTGCCCTGACCTGTATCCCTTCACCTTCCCTGACCCAACCGTCACTCCACCCACCCCAACATGCCTCCTGCACTCCTCCTCCTCCTTTTCCTCTCCACCATCCCAAAAATCACCTCCCTCTACCCGCCTACCCCCCCAAAACAGCTCTACATTGCCCCTTCACTTCTCCCCTCTCCCCACTACGGCACTCACCACCTCCTCCTGCTACTCCACTCCCCCGTCGACCCACGTGCCACCACTATCAGACCCACACGCTCCTGCACTTCCCATCCCCATGCCACCTTCCTCACCCTTCTCCTTCTCCTATCCGCTGGGGACATCTCCCAGAACCCTGGCCCCTCGCCACCTCACCCCTCCTCTAGGGACCCCCCTGCTCCCGCCAGCTGCCGTAACCCCCTCAACCTCATACCTGTGCCCCTTCTCCCCGCATCCATCCCCCCTCTCTCGGTTGCACTCCTGAACGCCCGCTCGGTCTGCAACAAACTTACTGCCATCCATGACCTCTTTATCTCCCACTCCCTTAACCTCCTAGCCATCACCGAAACCTGGGTACAGGCCACTGACTCCACCTCCCCTGCGGCACTCTCCTATGGAGGTCTCGTCTGGTCCCATTCACCAAGACTGAGCGGTCACAAAGGTGGTGGGGTCGGCCTGCTCCTATCACCGCTGAGCACCTTCCAGGTCCTCCCTAACCCTCCCTCCCTAACCTTCTCCTCCTTCGAGGCTCACTGTATCTGGCTCTTTACCCCCACCCCCCTAAGGATCGCAGTGATCTACAGGCCTCCCGGATCCATACCCCGCTTCCTGGATGACTTCGCCGCCTGGCTTCCCTTCTTCCTCTCCTCTGAGCTACCAACCATCATCCTCGGGGACTTCAATATCCCCATCAACGACAACAGCCCGGCTACTTCCCAACTCCTCCACCTAACCTCCTCCTTCGCGCTCACACAGCACACTCAATCCTCCACCCACATCATTGGGAACACCATGGACCTCGTCTTCTCCCACCTCTGTACCCTCAACCAGTTCTCTCTCCGACCACCACCTCCTCACGTTCTCCATCTCCCCTTCCCCTAACTCCCCCCCCCCCCCCAGAGCGCCAAACCATCACCAGCCGCAACCTCCGCAACCTGAACCCGGCCCCCCTCCACTCAGCTGCCGACCGCCTACACGACAGCATCCTTCCACTGTCATGTCCTGTCCTAGCCACTAACACGTACAACGACTCACTATCAGCTACCCTAGACTCTCTGGCACCCCTAACCACACGCTACATCAAACCTAGACCGCTCCAACCATGGCAGAACGACCACACTAAATGCCTCAAACGCCGCAGTCGCGCGTTAGAGAGACTATGGCGCAAAACCAGGTCCCCCCGTTCATTCTCCCTCTACAAATCTGCCTTCCTCACTTACACCTCCTTCCTCCATGCCGCCAAGCAGGCTTACTTCGTAAACCTGATCAACACCCTCTCCTCCTGCCCTCGCCGACTCTTCTCCACCTTTAACTCCCTACTCTCTCCCCCCCCTCCTCCACTCAGTACCTCACTCACCGCCCATGAAATTGCCACTCATTTCCACAACAAGATTGAAGCAATCCGTCAGGACATAGTCAACTCGCAATCTACCTCCCCACCTAGCCTCCCCCCCCATCTCCCCCTCATCTCTTCCCTCCTCTGACCTCGCAACCGCACTGCCCCCCTCCACACCCAAGACCCCGCTTACCGTAACGCCCCCAGCTCTGCACTCCTTCAGCCCCGCTACCACTGAGGAAGTCATCAGGGTCTTCTCAGAAGCCCGCCTCACTACCTGCCCCCTGGACCCTATCCCCTCTCGACTCCTTCAGTCACCCCCCTCTTCCCTCATCTGCTCCCTCACCCACATCTTCAATCTCTCCCTCTCTACCGGCGTATTCCCCTCCCCCCTAAAGCATGCGCACATCACCCCCATACTCAAAAAGCCCTCCCTGGACCCCTCTGACCCAAACAACCTCAGACCCATCTCCCTGCTGCCACTCACTTCCAAACTCCTGGAGCGCTTAGTCTACGACCGCCTAAGCGCCCATCTAACTGACAACAACCTCCTTAATCCACTACAGTCCGGCTTCCGTCCCCTACACTCCACCGAAACCGCCCTCCTCAAAATCACCAACGACCTACTAACCGCCAAAGCCAAAGGCGACTACTCTGTCCTCCTCCTCCTGGACCTCTCCGCGGCCTTCGACACAGTTGACCACCCCCTCCTCCTTAATAAACTACTCTCCCTTGGCATCAGAGACACTGCTCTCTCCTGGTTCTCCTCTTACCTATCCCGACACTCCTTCAGCGTTTCCTACAATGGTGCCACCTCCCCTTCCCTCCCCCTCTCTGTTGGGGTCCCCCAGGGCTCTGTCCTTGGACCCCTTCTCTTCTCCATCTACACCTCCTCCCTTGGCAAACTCATACACTCCCACGGCTTCAACTACCACCTCTACACTGATGACACTCAAATTTACCTCTCCACCCCCCACCTCACCTCCACTTTCTCCGCCCGCATCACTCACCTCCTAAACGACATCTCCGACTGGATGTCGCTCCACTTCCTCAAGCTTAACCTCTCCAAAACCAAGCTTCTCGTCTTCCTCCCTGCCCGCGCCCCCCCCCCATCCTATCCATCACTACTAACATCACCACCATCAATCCCGCCCCATCAAAGCCAAAGTCCTTGGAGTCATTCTGGACTCTAACCTCTCCTTCCAACCTCATGTCAAATCACTTACAAACACATGCAGGCTCCACCTCCGCAATATCGCCAAAATACGCACCTTCCTTACCCCAGACACCACTAAACTACTCGTACACTCCCTGATTATCTCACGCCTTGACTACTGCAACTCCTTCCTCACCGGCCTACCCCAGTGCAGGCTCTCCCCGCTTCAGACCATCCTGAACTCAGCGGCTAGACTCATCCACCTCACCAACCGCTCCACCTCTGCCACCCCCCTCTTCCTATCCCTCCACTGGCTCCCTATCGCCCAACGCATCAAATTCAAACTACTCACTCTGATCTACAAAGCCGTTCACAACACTGCCCCTAACTACATAACCAACCTGATTCCCAAGTACCACCCTACCCGTACCCTTCGCTCTTCACAGGACCTCCTTCTATATTGCTCCCTGGTCTCCTCCTCACACGCACGTCTGCAAGACTTCTCCAGGTCCTCCCCCATCCTCTGGAACTCACTACCCCAATCCATCAGACTGTCACCTTCCCTCCTCACCTTCAGGCGCTCCCTGAAAACCCACCTCTTCAGGGAAGCCTACCCCACCCTCACCTAACTGCTGCTCTCCTTTGTTCCTCCTACCACTCCATCCCCCACAGCCACTTCCTCCTGTACCACTACCCCCTCCCTCCTAGATTGTAAGCTCGAAAGAGTAGGGCCCTATAACCCCTCATGTGCTGTTTGTAGTTGCTGTAATGTTTCATGTATTGTCCCCCCCTCTATTGTACAGCGCTGAGCAAACCCTTTGGCGCTATATAAACTTGATGTAATGTAATGTAATAATTCCTCCTGTATTGAATTGTAACTGTACTGCCTGTCCTAATTTTGTAAAGCACTGTGAAAACTGTTGGCACTATGTAAAATGTGCATAATAATAATAATAATAATAAAGGCTCTTATGGATATGCCATTCACAGGGAATTGAAAGTCTGGTGCATCGGTAGATAATTAAGGACCCCACTAGAGGAAACAGTACCTTCTTACCGCAGCTTATGAAAGGCAAGGATTCCTGTTGCAAATCTGGGCCTATCTTATCAGTTCATCAGAAATGTTTTAGCTTGTGAGTAGAGATGAGCGAATTATTCAAAAACTCGATTCGGCTGATTTGCCGAATTTGCGGAATAAATTCGATTCGATGCGAATTTATTCGCTGCGAATTTAACTTATTAAAAGGGTTTCTAGGCTTCAGAGAGCCTTTATATTAGTGCAGAACACTGTACCTTTAATTTAAATGCCCTTGGAGTCTGCTGGGGAAGAGAAATAATACTGTCAGTCAGTATGACATGCAGATGAGTGCCGTCGATCTTAGAATCACCGCACACTTCACTCATTTGGGCAGTCACGGGGCACGACGAAGGAGAATGAGAAGAAGAAGAAGAAGGAGAATGAAAAGAAGAAGAAGAAGAATGAAAAGAAGAAGAAGAAGAATGAAAAGAAGAAGAAGAAGAATGAAAAGAAGAATGAAAAGAAGAAGAAGAAGAAGAATGAAAAGAAGAAGAAGAAGAATGAAAAGAAGAAGAATGAAAAGAAGAAGAATGAAAAGAAGAAGAAGAAGAATGAAAAGAAGAATGAAAAGAAGAATGAAAAGAAGAATGAAAAGAAGAATGAAAAGAAGAAGAAGAAGAAGGAAAAGAAGAAGAAGAATGAAAAGAAGAAGGAAAAGAAGAAGAAGAATGAAAAGAAGAAGGAAGAAGAAGAATGAAAAGAAGAATGAAAAGAAGAATGAAAAGAAGAATGAAAAGAAGAAGAAGAAGAAGAATGAAAAGAAGAAGAAGAAGAAGAATGAAAAGAAGAAGAAGAAGAAGAATGAAAAGAAGAAGAAGAAGAAGAATGAAAAGAAGAAGAAGAAGAAGAATGAAAAGAAGAAGAAGAATGAAAAGAAGAATGAAAAGAAGAATGAAAAGAAGAAGAAGAAGAAGAAGAAGAAGAAGAATGAAAAGAAGAATGAAAAGAAGAAGAAGAAGAATGAAAATAAGAAGAAGAAGAATGAAAAGAAGAATGAAAAGAAGAATGAAAAGAATAATGAAAAGAAGAAGAAGAAGAATGAAAAGAAGAAGAAGAAGAATGAAAAGAAGAAGAAGAAGAATGAAAAGAAGAAGAAGAATGAAAAGAAGAAGAAGAATGAAAAGAAGAAGAATTCCAGTACAGCAAAAAGTGTATCTGCAGAGAGCTCCGCTATTTCTGACAGTTCTCTGACAGTTCCTTCACATTTACAGCGGTTGAAACATTGTATCTATTTGTTTCCGAATAAAAACATCTGTATCCTAAATGGAAACAAATAGATACAATGTTTCAACCGCTGTAAATGTGAAGGAACTGTCAGAGAACTGTCAGAAATAGCGGAGCTCTCTGCAGGGACACTTTTTGCCGGCTGTAGAAGGGATGAAAATCGGCCGATCAGGAAAAATTTGATTCGTGCATCCGAAGTTTGCTAATTTTCGGATTCGGTGCGAATCGAATTTTTCCTAATATTGGAAACGAATTCCACTTCGCCAAGTTCGATTCGCTCATCTCTACTTGTGAGGAAGTTCCAACGAAGGATTCAAATCCCGAAGCCGTCTACCTTCACAGTACAGCAAGTGACCTTGGTCTGTCAAATCGAGTTCCAGCAGCTCATGGTTTCCGAGTGTTACCTGCTAGAGCAAGTTTTTAACTGCGATGAGATGGGGCTTTTTAGAAAAAAGATGCCAAAGAGGACCTACATTACAGCAGAAGAGAATGCAATGCCTGGTCACAAGCACATGAAAGACCGTCTCACCCTCTTGTTTTGTGCTAATGCAAACGGGGATTTAAAAATCAAGCCCCTGCTCGTGTATCACTCCGAGAATCCTCGAGCCTTCAAGGAATGCAAGGTGCAGAAGAGCCAGTTAAACGTTATGTGGAGGTCCAACAGCAAGGCTTGGGTCACTCCTATCTTGTTTGGTGAGTGGATCAATGAAGTCTTTGGTCCTACAGTGAAGAAATACTTTTTAGAAAATAATCTGCCACTCAAAGTATTGCTGGTAATGGATAATGCTCCTACTCATCCTCCAGGCCTTGAGGATGACTTACTGGAGGAATTTGAGTTCATTAAGGTCAAGTTCCTTCCTCCTAATGCCACATCACTACTCAAGCCCATGGATCAGCAGGTCATTTCCAACTTTAAAAAGCTTTACACCAAAGCATTATTTCAGTTATGCTTCAAAGTGACCGAAGGAACAAACCTTACCCTCCGAGAGTTTTGGAAAAATAATTTTCACATCGTGAACTGCCTCAAGATCATTGATAAAGCCTGGGATGGGGTCACCAAGAGAACCCTCAATTCTACTTAGAAAAAAAAATGTGGCCTGATGGTGCTCTTTGACATGACTTTGAGGGCTTTGCTCTGAAACAGGAGCCACCAGTTATAGATGAATCAGAGTAACTTGCGAGCCACAGGTGTGATAATTACTAGAGGATCGCAAACATGAAACACACAGTATGAATCCAAATATCATCAAAATTACATCCATTACTCCTAAAGGAAGGATCTCCCTATTTCACCAGCAAAAGTATATGTTTAGCAGGTTCCAGGGAAAGTGAACCGAAAGCGTGTATAGCCTAATTGCAGGCATCAAAAGAGGTGAGCGCACATCTTCACTATTTGAAGGATTCACAAAAGTCACAAATTGAAGAACAACAAGCACCAAGTCACTATATATAAACAATTATTTATTCAATGGGACTATAATTTTGATGATATTTGGATTCATACTAATCACTATTAATTATTTATGAGCATTTGGTTATTTTTATTTATGGGGGATCATCTAAATGCGTTTCAGTTGAGGGTTATTAGTTGGTTTACTATTTTTATTATATTAAATGAGGGTATTATGAATATAAATGAAATTGAGGGTATTAGTAAGTACATCATGTCACTAATAGATGATTTATGAGCACTTGGTAAAAAAAATTTTTAGAGGAGTATTTCATGTGGAATTATTTTTTTGGAGGAGATTGATTAGTTGAAACTATTTATTTAAATATTTTTTGGTATTTATACACTTTGATTAGTTATCTGTATCATAATTTGAATTAATTTAATGGTAATAATTTAATTATTATTTATTGAGAAGTATTTAGGAGCGCAACATATATTTGTAGATAGGAGCCACCAGTTGTCGATGAAATTGTGCCCTTGGGAAAGACCATGGGACTGGAGGTGAATGAGGATGACATTCAAGAGCTGGTGGAGGAACATGGCCAGGAGCTGACCACAGACAAACTGATGGATCTGCATCGCTAGCAACAGCAAGAGGTTATGGAGGAGATCTCATCTGAAGATGAGGATAAAAAGGCAGAGGAATCCCTCACTTAAAATGAGATTAGGGAGATGTTGAAAATGTGGGAAACAGTGCAAAATGTTTGTAGAAAAGCACCACCCAAATAAGGATGATGCAGTGCAAATGATAAATCTGTTTAACAACAATGCAATGTCAAATTTCCACCAAATCCTCAAAAGGAGGCAAAAGCAAGTGTCATAGGTTCCTTGTTAAAGTTGCACAAAAAGAAAAAGATTCCAGTGAGCCAACAGATAGCAGTGATCCCATTAGTGATAGACGTCCTATACAATAACCCTCCTCCTCTCCTCTCTCGTTTCCAGCACACCAGCCACATATCTTTTCAACGGTAAAGTGTTAATTTGTTTTATTTTTACTTTATACTGTACAGTATTTTGTATTACTGTAATCATATTTTTAAATGTATACAGTAAACGGTTGTGGAACGAATCACCTGAGTTTCCATTATTTCTAATGGGGGAATTTGCTTTGATATACGAATGCTGTGGTTTACAAGCATGTTTCTGGAACAAATTATGCTTGCAATCCAAGGTTTTACTGTGTATGTATATATATATTACAGTATATAAAATGTTTTTTTTGTGCATACACAGACAGGTAGCAGACCATTTACATATCAAAAATCAAAATGGAAGTCATCAAGATTGATATTAACACTATAGTGACCTTACAGTAGAACTATAGGCACAACTTTTTCTTCATTTTGGATAGAGTAAGGGAGGGTTATCCCTACCAGTTTATTGTTTGCCATCTGAGTCCCATTGTGGAGATTTTTCTTCACTTCCTTTCTTATAGCCAAAAAAGGAAGTGAGAGTAAATCCCCACAAATTAAGGGAATTCCTTGGGGACCCCTAGGGCATCAAAACTAGTGTCTCCAGCAGAAATTTTACCCTCAATTACTTTCTGGGGACAACCCACAATTTGTGATTTTTACTTTCACTTTTGATAATAACAGTAAGCAGGACACATAGAAAGCGTGAATATCCCTAATGGAGGCACAGGCTGCAATAAAAAAAACTGGTGTTCTAATCCCTCTCCACTCTATTTAAAGCATAAAAAATGCCTGTAGTTATACTTTAATTGGTATTTCCAGTAAATGCAAGTAGGATCTGTGTTTGGACAGCCAATCAGAAACTCCTCCAGGGTCAACTGGTATATCAGGGGTCATTTTTAGCTGTTAAGAGAAGGATCATAATCTTAGAAAATATTATGGAAGATCAGGTCTGGAATATAGTACACATCATTGTATGCTTGGAAGCCAGCTAGGTGTATGAAATAGATTGGACATACGTTATTGGATATGTTGGATGGGTAGAGTACCTCTATGCTTGCTGTGACAGACTGAGTATCTTGAATAGGTCTATGAGGGCTTCTGATCAATGTATTATTTGCAAGTACTCTGTGGATATTGTCATCTGTTCTGGGATCCAAGAAACGCTCCTCTCTGGAAAATGAACTTGCTGCAGAGATTAATTTGGTTTTGAGGAGTTTGCATTCCATGCCTGCCGGTGCACTCTTGCTTCACCAAAAATACTAATAAATGCAATATTAATTTTTAGTCATCACCTATATATTTACAACAAGTTATCTAAAGCATAACTGTGTCCTCTCATTAAACAAAATAGGACCCACCATAAAATCTCTCTGCACATTTTCTCAGCATGCATTGGAGGACACAGCATCCCCTCCCCACATACACTTGATGCCTCCTATATAAATAAATACCTTTGTTCTTGTTATTTGCACTGCTATCCTATGTAACTGCATTGCCCAGAGATGTGGGAGGGAGACTGGACATCAGCAGGGGTGACCTTCTGGGCAGTTTTTTTTAATGCACCAGGTGTCCTACTCATCCTATATCCATTTGGTGATTATCTAAAGCAAATGAAGAGTACTTTTAATTTCTGGCTCAAAATAAAAAAATATTTAAAATTGAATTGTCCTTCTCCAGTTAAAAAAGAGGTTTTTATCAACATATTCATACTACCTAGAACAATGTCCCCTGCAGGCTCATCACAGCATGGAGCAGTGGTCCGCTTTCAAATTAGGAGGCAGAAAATGGGGGTCGGTCCAATAGCAATGTACCTGAGTTTGAGCCATTAGGCCAGGCACCATCCCAGTACCGTTTTTTCGAGCCAGTGGTAGGCTCTCTTGTAATAGCAATCGGAGTGGCTTACAAGCAGCGGGAGGGGGCACCCTGGGATCTCCCATGCCATCAGGATTCCAGATCAACCACCTGGCATTTTTGGCGGCTGATCATAAAGCCGAACAAAGACCGGAAGGGCTTTGTTCAACTCTGTGATATAGTAACCTGGAAGCGATGACTTTATATCCCTACATTTCTTGGAAAAAAACTGTGCCATTTGTAAAAAAGAAAAGCATTTAATGACACAAATCTTGTTGTGAATAAATGCTTTTAAGGGCAAAGGAGGGATTTGGGGTCTAATTGACCCTAGATCTCTTCATAAAGAGTACCTGTCACATGCCTATTGCTGTTACAAGGGATGTTTACATTCCTTGTGACAGCAATAAAAGTGATTGAAAAAAATTAAAGTGACAGTGGAAAAAAAAAATTAAAGTGCCCCTGTCCTCCCTTGCTTGCCTGCAAAGGCGAACACACGCACCAGTCCCGCACGCATACAAACAGCAATTATCCCACACCTGTGAGGTATCGCTCTGAACGTCTGATCATGGGCAGTAATTCTAGCACAAGACCTCCTCTGTAATTCTAAAGTAGTAACCTGTAAAGGCTTTAAAAGTGTCGCCTGCGGATAGTAAAATTTAAATTATTTGTTGCAGTTGCATTTGAAAACCCGCTGCCCAAACACCATGTGACATACAGTAAAACTTTGCAAAACCCACCAATGTATTCTCTAGGGTCTCTGCTTTAAAAAAAATATATATATATATAATATTTGTGAGTTCTAAGACATTTTCTAGCAAAAAATACTGATTCTTACATGTAAACAAAAGGTGGCAGCAATGGCTTGGTCTTCAAATGATTCTTTTATATCGTTTTGTTTTTTTTTCTGCAGCAGTTTAAAAAAAAAAAAATATATATATATATATATATACAGTATATATATATATATATACACACATACATACAAACGCACAATTGTTACTTATCAGTTGCTTCAACACTTTGGTGCATAGCGTTTAAAGAGCGAAGCCATTTTCTAGCTAAGCAAGCTTAGGTTATCACAATAATTCTCATTCAGGATAATTCTCATGAGTCATCTCAAGAAGAAGATACGACTTGTTCTATTCCATACATATTAATGTCTCAAATAAAAGTTGAGATTAATATTTTCAGCAGTTTCCCTGACTGCATTTTAAATTTTATCTAAATTAGAATTCAAGCTAGTTAGCTGACTGCATTTCACAATATAACATGGACTAATGTAGAATAAAATCAATTTACTGAATAATTTGACAGTTATATCACAATTTAAGAACTATGCATTGTATATACTGTAGAATGAAATTAGTATGTGCTACAGAAAATTGCATGCAATATGGTAAAAATATTTTAAAACATGAGTAACCCTACTAAATATAGTTTTATAGCATGGACAGCAGACAAAAAAGTTATTTTATAAATTTATGTATAGAAACACAGCTACTAAACATTTTTAGTTTTCATTTATCACAGAAAACGTAAAAAAAAAATAAGTCCAAAGTAATAGCTACTTTTTGGTACCCAAAACATGACATATTTAAAGTGAAACTTCAATAATTTAAGACCCACTCAACTCCTTCCCTATGTTTTTTTTTTTTATTTGCTTCTTCTTTTGAAGTCTTTTTGATGGTCCAGTCACCTTAGTTTATTATTTTATTTTTTTATAGGTACTTATATAGCACTGTCAATTTACACAGGGCTTTACATATATTCTACTTTTCATCAGTCTTTAACTCTCAAGGAAGGTACAATCTAAGGTCACTAACTCACATTCACACATATGCATTCTAGGAACAATGTAGGTAGTAGCCAATTAACCTACCAGCATGTCTTTGGAGTGTGGAAAGACACCAGAGTACCCAGAGAAAACCCACGCATGTACAGGGAGAACATGCAAACTCTGTGCAGGTGGTGCCATGGTTGAGATTCAGATCAATGACCCTAGTGCTGCCTGGCAGAAGTGCTTACCACTTAGCCACTGTGCTGCACTGTGCTGTGTTTCTTCTCCTTTTTGTGGCAAATAGAGGCAAGCATTTTCATTTGGGTGCCTCACATTCTTGCAGTACTGTGAGCCCAGCCCACATGATAAGCCCTATAGAGGGGTGTGTAATGACAAACTGGATTCATAGCAAAAGGGCAGAATGACAGAATTATGCTGGCTTAAGGAAGAATTGGGGACAGTTTTGGAGTGTGTAGAGGGTAAGAACAAGTTGGCATTTTTTTATTATAAAGAAGAGAGAGGGGGACTTAAAAATAAAAATAAATAAATCCTGGACCTTCACTTAAGTAGATGTACACCCTAGCTGCATGACAGTTAGTAAGCACTGTGCATAATAAAAAAAAGTCATATTTTCAAATAAAATACTTCCTATCCCTAATGCATTTTATGCATTAAGGTTTTTTTTACCTTAATGCATAAAATGCATTAAGGAAAGGAAGAATTTTATTTGAAAATATGGCTTTTTTTATTATGCACAGTGCTTACTAACTGTCATGCAGCTAGGGTTTACATTTGAATGAAGCTCCCCCGCCCTATACTTACCTGAGCCCGATCCTGATCCAGCGCTGTGCCCAAGAGCAGCATTGCTGTTCTCTCTCCTCATAGGCAGCAGCTGGAGCCATTGGAGTCAATCACAGCCAGTGAGGGGCAAGCAGGAAGAGGGGACAAGCCACAACATGTGTGTCAATGGACATATAGACCATGGCTTGGGATAGAGCCTGCACTAGTTCCCCTATAGTAAGTGGATTGCTATGGGGCATTCAGTAGGGGGGAGGAGACAGGAGTTCTGGAGGGGAACACTAGATGAGGAAGACCGGTGCTGCTCTGTGCAAAACCTTTGTGCAGAGTAGGTATGTATGACATGTTTGGTATTTTAAAACCAACATTTTGTTCCCTTTACAATCACTTGAAATTATTTTTGGTGGCTTTGAAAGGCAATCATTTTCATACATGATAGCAAGAGTGTAGAATCTGGTGTAGCTGTGCATGGCAGCCAATCAGCTCCTAACTTCAGTTTGGTAAATTAAGCTTTGACAGCAAAAAAACTGGAAGCTGATTGGTTTCTGTGCAAAGCTGCACCAGATTTTACACTCTCCAGTTTTAGTAAATCTCCCCTAGTGTAAGTTGAAGTAAGATTTAACCCCAATGTTGATGTAAGTGAGAGCAGTATTCCACCTTTTCATTGGTGTCAGTATAAACAGCATTTAAATAAAAGCAACATTTTTTGAATCATTTGGATAGAGTTAGGCCCCTTTCACATGGGCAGAGCAATTGGAGCACCCATTGTTCTCTATGGGGAGGCAAATGTAAATGGACATGTATCCATTGAGACCCTCCTGCATGCAATCCAATTCAGTCCGCCAAAAACAGATGAACGGAGATACATTCCACATCCGTCTAGCGGATCGGCTCAGATCAGGTGACAGTCGGTTGTGAATGGACAGGCAGTCTGTTTACATTTGACCACCCCAAAGAGAACAGTGGGTTGTGTTTGTGTCTGCTATGCGCAAGTGGAACACACACAGACCTATCATTCCCCTGCTCAGCAGGGATAAGTGGACAGATCCCCCACTTAGCAGGCGGATCAGCTTCATGGAGTCCGCCCTATTTAAAAACGGCCTAAGGGAGGGTCATAACTCCTGTCTTTTTTTCTGCCATCTGTGTCCCATTTGGTAGATATACCTTCACTTCCTACTCCAAAATCTTGAGATGGTCCTGCAGTATTCTGAACACTTGGCAACCATGTTAACACTTGTATTATTTTAATCATTGGATCTACATATACTTTAATTTCTTGGGTATTTCCTGGTGTGTTGAAAGAATATAGCTGATATCGAACCAGTCTACTTTTAGGTTACAGATATATCCGCGAATTATCAGTAAAATAGGAAACTTGGATACCTAAAATTATTGTGGGGTTAAGTTCAGATGGGGATCACCTTCCCTAGGAAAAAGGCAGTCCAGGCGGCAGGTCTTTTTTAAAAGTCTGACTTGTAGCCAGTTTTATTTAAAAGGTTGAATGGAAAGTAATCAAAACAGAAAATAAATCTGTGCTATCCAGGCACTAGCTAAACAGAAGAGATTCCTATCTCATAGGTTAAGGGCTTCTCCCAGTCACCAACAGAACAAAACGTTGTACAAACCTTTTCGTTTCTCATACAAGGCAAACTTCAACATCCACAGCTCTTTCAGGTATGGTTTCCTAAGTCCAAAGCCAAGAGCAACCTCTTGCTCCAGTCCTGCTTTATTTATACCACCTGCAGGTGGTCACAAGTGGAAAGGAAAATTCGGTTCAGAGCCAACACTGCCAAGGTGGCCCAGAAAACCTGGACCATATGCACCTTAATTCTCTACATGAGGAAGCATGCAAGGTGATACATAGCGTCCCTCAATCACTTCACCTTTCATAATGTCACAGTATGCAAACAATTTTATAGACATCATAATTTACTTTTATATAAATAGGTATAAAGTAAGTTACAAAATCCTCTGCTGGTAAATCCATAAAATATGTATTCAAAAGAAGTTTTTGGAGAGATTCCATTTCAGCAAATTGAATGATCTGTATTCTACTACTGCTTAAGTCGCAATAAAAAAATGAACAAGTTATGTGGAAATGTTACCCATAATAGATAATCAGATTTCAGTTGTGATCTTCCTTTTTAAGCCAGAAAAGGTAGCACAAAGATCTATTTATTGTACTTGGGACTTCCCAGGTTCCGTACTGTTATATGTCACAAAATTCATATAGTGTATGTGTGTGTGTATATATATATATATATATATATACACACACAGTGAGGTACAGAAGTATTTGAACACCCTGCGATTTTGCAAGTTCTCCCACTTAGAAATCATGGAGGGGTCTGAAATTCACATTGTAGGTGCATTCCCACTCTGAGAGACAGAATTAAAAAAACAAATTCAGGAAATCACATTGTATCATTTTTAAAGAATTTATTTTTCTTGCATTGCTGAACATAAATATTTGAACACCTGAGAAAATCAGTGTTAATATTTGGTATAGAAGCCTTTGTTTGCAATTACAGAGGTCAAACGTTTCCCATAGTTCTTGACCAGGTTTGCACACACTGCAACAGGGATTTTGGCCCACTCCTCCACACAGATCTCCTCTAGATCTGTCAGGTTTTGGGGCTGTCGCTGAGCAACACGGAGTTTCAGCTCCCTCCAAAGATGTTCTATTGGATTTAGGTCTGGAGACTGGCTAGGCTACTCCATAACCTTGATATGCTTCTTACGGAGCCACTCCTTGGTTATCCTGGCTGTGTGCTTCGGGTCGTTGTCATGTTGGAAGACCCAGCCACAACCCATCTTCAATGCTCTGACTAAGGTAAGGAGGTTTTTGCTCAAAATCTCACAATAAATGGCCCCATTCATTCTCTCCTTAATAAAGTCATCCTGTCCCCTTTGCAGAAAAGCACCCCCAAAGCATGATGTTACCACCCCCATGCTTCACAGTAAAGATGGTGTTCTTGGGATGCAACTCATCCTTCTTTTTCCTCCAAACACGACGAGTGAAGTTTAGACCAAAAAGTTCTACTTTGGTCTCATCTGACCACATGACGTTCTCCCATGCCTCCTTTGGAACCTTCTGTGCAATGCATGATTTGAAACCATGATGGCGTAGTGTTCTACCGATAGTGACCTTTGAAACTGTGGTCCCAGCTCTCTTCATGTCATTGACCAGCTCATCCCTTGTAGTTCTGGGCTGATTCCTCACCTTCCTTATCATCAGTGATACCCCACGAGGTGAGATCTTGCATGGAGCCCCAGTCCGAGGGAGACTGACAGTCGTCTTTAGCCTCTTCCATTTTCTAACAATTGCTCCAACAGTTGATCTATTTTTACCAAGCTGCTTGGCAATTGCCCCGTAGCCCTTTCCAGCCTTGTGGAGGTCCACAATTTTGTCTCTGGTGTCTTTTGACAGCTCTTTGGTCTTGCCCATGGTAGTAGTTGGCGTCTGACTGACTGTGGGGTGGACAGGTGTCTTTAAAGAGCTCAAACAGGTGCTACTAAGTTAGATTAATGAGTGGAGTAGAGGTGGACTTTTTAAAGGCACAGTAACAGGTCTTTGAGAGCCAGAATTCTTGCTGTTTCTTAGGTGTTCAAATACTTATGTTCAGCAGTGCAAGACAAATAAATTCTTTAAAAATCATACAATGTGATTTCCTGATTTTTTTTTTTAAATTCTGTCTCTCAGAGTGGGAATGCACCTACAATGTGAATTTCAGACCCCTCCATGATTTCTAAGTGGGAGAACTTGCAAAATCGCAGGATGTTCAAATACTTCTGTTCCTCACTGTATATGTGAGTGTATATATATATATATATATATATATATACCAATTCTACTTTGCTCAGGTTTTCCTGTAGTGCAGACATTATCTTGCAGTAAATCATATGCTACAAAGAAAGCATTAAAGAATTGTTTGGTCACACGCTTTTAACCATTTGCCGCCCACCCACAGTACATTTACTGCAGGCGGCATGGGTAGGATGGATAACCTACATGTACGTCATCCAGAAAAAAACAGTAAAGAGAAAGGGCACACCAGCCTAGTGCATTAAAAAAAAAGTTTAATAGAAATCCAACTTAAAACTACTCAGAAACAAAGAATAAAAACATGCTCATCAAGCCACACTTCCGTGGTCATATGGAACAGTATCTCAAGCACAGGGGGGCCACACTGGGGTCCCTGAAGGCTGACGCATTTTGAAGGAATGCCCTTCTTTCTCAGAGTATAACTACAAATGATCATGCTACCAGCTGTATAGCCTAGTCTACATCATGAGAGCCAGGAGTTCCTCCCATAACCCTCCTCTCATAGGAGGGTTTTAAAAATGTGTGGATAACCAGAACAACGTTGTTCAGAGGGTTGTGTAATTGGATAGTGAACAATAATAATAATAAACAATCACAGAATTATTATATCATACTACATGGCATTGTCTTGAATATTAATAAATAATAAATAATTAAATAATAAGTATGTAAATGCTTGGTGGCAAAGAAGTGGTTAGAAACCTATGGTGGTATTAATTTCTCCCAGTATGGCTGTACCTGACGTGCTAGAATGTATGCTTGTGCCATGAGACCAGAATCGCTGGCCGGAAATATGTTCCACACAGTACTTCTGGCCAGCTTCCTTGTCCTATCCGGATTGTGGCTCACCGCCATATCACCAGGGCCTGCCGCTAGAGGCAAAAGAGATGACTCACACCCAAGGCGATCTCATCTAAGGAAGGGAGGGAGAGTGATGCCTGCTCTACAAAATGGTATTAATAGCAATAGAGCAAGTGATGTTATTAATTCAAGATAGATACTGGCAATTTTGTGTAAAAAAATCTATATGGAGTATATATATGAATAGTAATGGTACTCATAATAAAAATAATAATAAAATAATATCACCATCATCATAATAATAATAAAAAAATGCTACTGGAAGGGATCTACTAATGGCTCCTTGTGGTATAGCATGGTGTCAGCTTTATTAACAGCAGACTTAAAGTTATCAGAATTTCTAAAATAACCTTCATAAAAAGGGATACCTGTAAAAATAATAAGTATACCTAAATATACACTAGTGATGACTATGAATGGTGAGAGATATCGAAAGGATTTCCAACATATTGATTTTTTTTCTACAGGACATAATGATTGAACTGCCATCTTTTTGGGATTTTTTTCACCAAAGACATGCAGCAAAATACATTTTGGTCTAAAATTATGAAGAAATTAGATTTTTTTTTTAAATTTTTGTATAAGAATGTAGAAAATATTTTTTTTTCAAAAAAGTTGGTATTTTTTATTTTTGTACTAAAAAAAACAGTGGTGATCAAATACCACCAAAATAAATATCTATATTTGTGAAAAAAAGGGTATAAATTTAATTTGGGTACACTGTTGCATGACCGCACAATTGCCAGCTAAAGTATTGCAGTGCTGATTATCAAAAAATGCTCTGGTCATGAAGGGGATAAAAGCTTCTGGCAGTCAAGTGGTTAAATTAGCACAGCACACAGGATAAAGCATTGACAAATGTACTTTTTTGTCAAATACCTAATTTAAAATGATGTTAAAGACATTTTTGAAAAATAATAAACATGTTATACTTACCTGCTCTATGCAGTGGTTTTGCACAGAGCAGCCATGATCCTCCCCTTCCCCCAGCGGCACTCCTGGCCTCTCCCTCCTGCCAAGTGCCTCCACAGCAAGCTGCTTGCTATGCTGGCAACCAAGCAGGCTCACTCCTGAGCAGGGGCGGAATGACAACTCATGGGGCCCCCGGGCAATAGGGGATTATGGGGCCCCTGTGTCCTTGCCCATACTCAAAGCACACTCTAAAAAGCCTATAAAAGGTTCCAGGGGCATTTCATGGGGCCCCCTACTGACCCCGGGCCCTCGGGCAGCGCCCGAGTGCTTGAATGGTCAGTCCGCCCCTGCTCCTGAGCCACTACCCTGTGTGTCCATTCACACACAGAGTGTGGCTCTGCCCTTCCCATGTCTTAGCAAATGATGAGGGAGAGTCCCAGGAAATCTACTACTCTTGTACACATCGCTAGATCATGATGGGGCTCAGGTGAGTAATTGGGGGGGCTACTGCACACAGAAGGTTTTTCACCTTCATGCATAGAATGCATGAAGGTAAAAAAACCTTGAGCCTTTACAGCCACATTAAGCACACATACTGTATATGTTTAAATGTTGTTCTGCATTATGTGCTTTTTGACAGAACTTGGTGGTAAACAGGTCAGAGCTTTTCCTGTGTCCTGTACTTTTTTTTTTTTTTTAAATATTGTGCTATCGTCACTTTGATGTTGATTTGCTAAAACTGCAGAGTGCAAAATCTGGTGCAGCTCTAGGTAGAAACTAATCCGTTCCCATGCTTTTTTTTGTCAAAGCTTAAAGGATAAGTTCACCTTTGAAATATGTTACATGTTACACCCGTTTTTAGGGTGGAACATGTAACATGTCCCCATAGCCGCAGTTGCACCTACGCCCACCTGACAGATAGTATGGGGAGAAGTCTCCTTGAGCTATCTGTCACATTTGAAAAAAACGTGGACTTCCGTGAATTAATGAACTGCAGGTCCCGACAGTCTTAGCGGCTGTCGGCTTGTAGTTTTCAATGAACTACCACGGCACTTTGAAGTGCCGTGGTAGTTCATTGAAGCTTCCTGTCAATATCTGCTTGCTCATACATACGGAAAGCAGTTATTCTGACAGGTTTGCAGGATACCTGCATGGCATCAGTGTCAAGGTCCTACCTTTTCCCTGTGGTTATGTTACTTCATGTGCTGGTGTCCATCTTGGATTCTGCTGTGCATGATGGGAGACCTTTTATGCCTTCAGGTTTCTGTGGTCCATCCTCCAGAGGGGTGTGGCTGATGACATATAAGCCTGTGGCCCGCACATGCTCTTTGCACTTGTGCCTTGTGTCTTTGTGTTGCTGTTACTCTGTTCTGACTCTCGTGACTCTCCTGGTATCTGATTCGGCTTGTCTTGACTATTCTTTGTATTCTCCTTTGATCTGACCCTCTGTTGCTGAACCCGGCTCGTGACCTGTGATTCTCGTCTGCTGTCCTGTACTGTTCTGTTCTGTCATGTTGTTGTTGACCCCGGCTTGTCTGACTACTCTTTTGTCTCTTCCACCAGCTACACGCCATTGGCGACGGCCATTACCGCAGCTGAGGTGTCTCGGGGGCCGCGACCTGGTTCCTGGCTGCGTCAAGTCCATCCCCACCATCAGGGGCCCTGGTGAAGGGCAGCCTGGGACTTAGACTCCGCGCCCTGAGGGACTTCGGTCTGTGGGTGGTGGTTGTCATCAGCCAGTGCGTTACATTGTTAGGCCTGCCTGTCCGTTCCTCAGCTCCTGCCCTGACATTCAGTGATCTACTGATCGCTGGCTCAATGCTTTCCAGGCTCCTGTAGAAAAAAATAATAAATAATAAATGCAAAAAAAAGTGCGTTTATTATTTTTGTCTAAAAGGTGAACTTATCCTTTAATTGAACAAGCTGAAGTTAGAGGCTGATTGGCCACCATTCCCAACTGCACCAAATTTTGCACTACCCAGTTTTAATCAATCAACCACCAGATCTTTATTTAGATGTTAACTCAGTGCACTCAGTAATCAGCACTTTGTAACAGACCTTCATCTTCATCTGTGGCAACTTTCCTCCCACCACTGACCAATGTCCATACTGTCTGCATTTGGTTAATGTCCTGAGCTACGTTCTGCTCTTGCTTCTCACCATTTCCAAAATGTTTACCTATTCTATAAACACATGATTTCTCTTATCAAGTAAATTCCAGGATCATTACATCTTCCAGTATGCCTCAGTCTCAGCCAGTCTGTCATTCAGTGGTCCTTATTTCTTTTTCATATCTATCTTTAGACCAATACATTTTTATTCATATTATTATGGCTCTTAAAAACCGACTTTTAAAAACCATACTGGATGTCTTTACAAAGTTAGTCACCCCACTCCTTTTTCAAGCAAATTAATTATTTTGCAAATGTTGGCTTGTAAGAGCAAAGTTACCTGTTGGGGGTCATAAACAGTAAAAAAAAACACGACAAAAAGTAAGCCTTCACTCTCTCTGCTAACAACTAACGTTTGGCTGGAGTTAGGCTTTAAATCTAAACTCTGGGCATACAGCTACTGTATATACACAGATAAAATATGTGTATGAGAGCTGTTTTAACTGCCAATGGATTTGTATTTCTGTCCATTTAAGAGATAAACAGAGCCCTACCATACAGTACAGCATTGTCCACCAGGATAGAACACCATCCCTCTGCTGCAGTTACAAGCCTTCTCCCCTTTCCCACTTGTACAACTGGACAGTGAAAGGAGAAGCAGCACCCTAATAAGCTTCTACCTTGGTCCCTCTGCTTTCTCCTCCCAATTGTATGTCCCTGGTTAGAACATCCTTGTTCTGCTTCTTCCATTCCCCGTCTGAGTTCTATTGCACATGTTCACAAGGTTGATACAAGGTCATATTAAGGTATTTACACTGCTTGCAGTTAAAGAAAATGTAATTATGTATTTATTATTACAGGGCTGTTTTAATTTGTTTAGTTTATATTGGCCCAGAGATAAACCATAAAGCAGAGCTCCAGGCTCCCCAAAAACAATAAAAGTCATCCGCTACAAATCCTGTAGATGCTGACTTTCAATTTAAGAACATTTATTTGTCCAGGGATCCAGTCATGTCCTCACCCAAGCCGATTTTTCAATCAGCTTCAGGTGCAGGGGCTGGCATCTTAAGTAAGGAAACCGACAGTAATGCCTTCATATGGTGGAGAGTGAGTCATCTTAGAACTCCAATATACAATATAGCTATGGAATTTGCTGATGAATCCTAACATTTGTTATAAGTATTGTGTAATATATATTGCCAACAATATTCTTTAACCCCTTGGCGCCGGCGCCTCCCGGCCCTTTAAGGGTTTCAGAAGCTGGGAGGCGAGTCACGGTGGTCACATGATCGGGAAAGGTCCCGATCGAAAGAGGAGATCGGGACCTTTCCGTGAGTACCGGACATGTGTGCTGGGAGTGCGCAGAGCACGCGCTCTCAGCACATATGTTTTTTTTAATAGAACGCAAAAGTGCGGCCACTCAGCATCTAGGCCCAGATGCCGGGAGGCCGCATATTTGTGTTCGGCCAGCGCTAAGAGGTTCAGGTCATATTCTACATTAAATAAGCAATTGTTTTAATATTTGCTGTTGCAATGTATTTTATTCCAGTGTTTTATTACCTAGTTGCACATTCCTGTCACTTTGGGGTTTATTTACTAAAGCTGGAGAGTCCAAAATCAGACTCCCTTCTGCATAGAAACCAATCAGCTTCTAACCTCAGCTTGTTCAATGAAGCTTTGGCAATGAAACCTGGAAGCTGATTGGTTTCTATGCAGAAGTGAGTCTGATTTTGGACTCTCCAGCTTTAGTAAATAAACCCCTTTGTGTCATACAGCTAGCTTTATAGCAAGGGAAACATTTTTTGAATCTGGCATATACAGTACACGGTGGTTGGTCTTGGGCCAAATATTCAGTTTAGTTCAATAATAACAATTGCAAATTACTGTCTTTTGAAAAACAAATAAACACATCTGCATAATTCCCATACAATATTTTTTTCTGAACAGCTTCTGCTCATGAGGCTGTCTTTATTTCATAGGAAAAACCTGTTTCCGATTTATTCTTTATTTATTGACCCATTCAGGTGCATCATTCACAAATTCACAAGATAAGCATCTTATGTGTGAAACTGAGAAGTGGAAATAAAGGACAGACAGTAAGACGAGGTAATTAAGTATTGCATGAGAAGAAAAGGCAATTGTATGAATGCTTTGAAAAGGAAAATTATAAAGCACTTCAGTTAAAGAAAATAAGGTGTTTAAAATGAAAATGTGAAACAATACAACACTTAGGCTGTTAAAACTTCTATATATAATATATATATATATATATATATATATATATGCGTATTTATTTATAACCCAGCTAGCTGGACCATTTTTGCTATTTTCCCATTGCATTTTTACCTTGCAGCTTTCAGAGTTTGTAAAAGACCCTCCCCCTCCCCCAAATCATATATTTTCTGAAAGCACATGACCAGTAGATTAAAAATAAGGTGCTGCTGATTTTTAAAGCTCTGCGATATTTGCGCAAATATTTATCAGAGCAATATTTTTGCTGAAAATACACTAAAATCATTATTAGCAGAAAAAAAACACAGCAAATTTTACAAAATTCCTGCTAAATGAAAACTTTTAACCTGCATTGAGTTAATAAATAAGAAATATTTGTCGATTTTAAATTGCGCCTTTTTGAAAAATGGTGAAAATTGAACATATGAAAAAATGTAAAGAACCAAATCTCTCTAAAAATCTGAAGGTTCTAATTTTTCACTTACAGCTGCTTTTAGAGTTTTTAAAAGAACCCCAAACCATGTATTTCCTGAAAGCACATGACCGGAAGAATAAAAATCAAGGTGCTATTGATTTTTAAAACCCTGTGATATTTTCGCAAATGTTTATCAAAACAATATTTTTGATAAAAATACACTAAAATCATTACTAGCAGATACAAACAGCGCAAATTTTACAAAATTCCTGTTAAATTCCTACTAAATATAAAATCTTAACCTGTATTGAGATAATTAACAAATTGACAATTTTAAATTGTGCCTTTTTGCTAAATTTATGAAATTCAAAAATACGCAAACGTATCTAAAAGTTGTAAGTGAAAAATGAAAACCTTGTTTGTAAAAGTCCCCCCCCAAACCATGTATTTTTGGAAAGCACAAGACCAGAAGAATAAAAAAAAAGGTGCTACTGATTTTTTTAGGCACCACAATAGTTGTGCAAATGTTTATCAAATCGCTTTTTTCACATAAAACCCCCCACTAAAATCTTTATTTGCACACTAAGCCACAACAAAACTTGCTAAATTCCTACAAAGGTCTTGTTCAATGGGGTGTACTTAAGCATATGTCCATGGAGAGTCGTGTTTACCCGCACAGGGATGCACAGGTGCAATAGCTGTGAGAACCGATCTTACATCCATGCTTGGCCCCAAATGCAGACAGTAAGTAAATGCAAAGGTAAGTCCTTGGCCCCAAATGCAGACAGTGTGAGTTCAGGGACATACACCCACATCGATGTCAAGCTGGGAGCAGTGGCTGTCTTTATACAGCCACTGCGTCCCAATTCATATGAATGGAACTGCCCACACAGGAATGCATGGAACACCTGTGAATTCCCAAGCACCCACTGTGTCCCAATTGACATCAATGGGACTCTCTGCATGGGGATGCATTGAACATGGCCTTGCTGTACTATGCCCCATGTGAACGAGGCCTTTGGCTTTGTTTAGACTTGCAGTTGGAGCGGCAAGAATGCAGGGTTGAACTGCATTTTTGCTGCCTGCCAAATGCCCCCCCTTATGCTGCAATAGGCAGTGGACAGTAGTGGTGGGCTGAACACCCCTCTGTTCGGTTCATGGTTGAACATTCAAACTTACCAAAAGTTCGACTGCGAACTTCAAACTGGGACCATTCACTAAGCGGTATCTTGCCACATCCAAGTATGAGGTAAGATACTGCACAGATACTAAAATACCTCTCCTGCCACCTGACAGATGCACTGGCCTGACCGTTCTTCAATATCTAGAGGATGGGGGCCACCCGGTGACGTGAACCAAGTGACCCTGCTTCCTTGTGATGTCTTCATGCACTGTGATTGTCCAAAGCATTGCATCTGACTTGTGGTCAGGTGCATTGCTTTGGACAATCCCTATGCTCTGTCAGTGCGCAGTGCATTGTGGGGCGTGGCGAGCAAACAGTCCTTACTGTTCGTTTGTTAGCCGAACACACGAATGGCCTATGTTCGAGTCAAATTTAAATTTAACTCGAACATCAAGCTCAACTCTAGTGGACAGAGTGATGATGCCTGATCATGCTGCAGAAGCAAAGGAGATTTAGACGTATGTTTAAATGTACCCTTACTATATTTTTTTTTATTACTTAATTTTTTATTTTTGTAGAAGTACATTTTTATTTCAATTTTTTTCAGGGAAGGAATGAGGCTGGTAAACACATGTTTACCAGCCCCCCTTCCCCCCCACTCTCCATGTTGACAGTGATTTGTCAGCGGCTGCAGCTGGCAGGAGGGGAGGAGAGAGAGACGGATAGCAGCTGCAGGGAGGGGTGCCTGGACACAAGAGAGGTGGAGGGGCACTTAAAGGGGTGTCAGAGCAGCTAGGGGCATCTGTTCTTGCAGTTGGATAACACTATGGCTGCCCTGCAGCACTGAAAGTTGGCTGGAGAGGCAGAGGAGGATATATGACACAGCTGCAGGGCAGCCACAAGGGGATCGTAGTTTGTGAGGGGGCAGATCTGTGCTGGGGGGGAGTAATCAGGTAGACAGGGAAGGACAGTGTAAGGGACAGTTAAAGTGGGGGTGGGGGCATTTTAGCAGTTTGCATAGGCAGGTGGAGGGGCAAAAGACAAAGAGCAGAGAAGGGAGGGGGGATTGTCATATTTTAGGTAAATAGCTCTGATCAGTGCCTTATTAGCCCCAACATTGGTTATACAAGGCCATTAAAAAATAACTATCTGGTTGTCCCAGCTCTAGCCAAGACATTTTTTGTAGTTTCGGTTAGAGTGGTGAAGGGTTAGAGGGAGTGAGGGAAAATGTCTTTCCTATTTATTTGAGCAAAGTTCCGCAATGGGTACACAGAGATCATTAAAAACACATTTACAGAAGAGAGAGATTTAGAACCCCAATAAGATTGTATTAGTCTGTGCCCCTAAGATTTATCCTTTATGTCCAGGAGAGGAGTGTCAGATAAAACAGGAAGTGAAGGAAAAATCTCAATAAGGCACAGACCGCAATAAAAAATTTAAAACATTTCTAGTCCTTCCCCATTCTATCCAAAAGAAAATAAAAATGTCTTGGCTGACCATAAGCTTTCTAACTTTAAAATTATTCTTAAGTGTGTAGCATGCATATTACTTTTTTGCCAGAGCAGGAGTGGTCTACAGACCATATAATCTTTCAAAATTTTAATGGAATCATTGCCCTGTCTTCAGAGATCTGTTGACAGAGATAAGAAACAGTGCAGGAGTGTGTGTCTAACACTTACCTCAACTCATCTACAAGTGTGTTGTCCACCTGAATGATATACGTATTTATTTTCTTCCTGGAATTGCTCACTATCATTTCCATTCCCACAGGTGCCTTTCATGGGATATATTGTCATTATAGATATTGCTATTTCCACCTGGCCTCTATCCAGCAGTCTTAACATCACACTGCACTTTCTAGGTTTCACAAACTACTACTAGAAGCTCATCGACAACTTTCTGCTTCCATTGCTGCTCCCACCAGTCCCTGACCTCAAAAAGGCAATTGAAGCCTTTCGAGCCTTAAGATGAGCCTTTCTTTCCAGCCCTGTTCTACTGGGATCAAACGATGCCGTCCTTTTTCCAGTCCTCCAATGATGCAAATCCCCCTTCTTCCAGCACCTTATTTTCTACAAAGTTCTCTCCATTAAGAAAGAATTCCATCTGAGATCAAGAACTAATTGCTGTCAAACTGCTGTCTCTTTGGAAGTGGTGATAACTCTTGGAGGGTCACCTCATTGGGTCATCATTTGCACACATCATAACATTTCCAGTACTTACAAACTGCTCATCCCTTAAATGCCATGGAAACCTGTTGTCCCCCTTATTCTCTTGGTTTTACTTTGTGATCAATTACCAGACCAGAACTATATGCTCAGTCTCATGCTCCTCTTTTAAGATCTATAAAGCTGCCTACTTGTATTATTGCCTGAGACAGAACTTGCTCATAATAGTCCTCATAATTCCAGCCCCAAAGAGTTCTCATTCTTCAATGTCTACAGGGAGCATCCACATATTTCTTTGCCAATAACTTGTTTCCCACTCTGTGCACTGTAAAAAAGCTTTAACCAAATTTAGTCAAGCACTCCACTCTCAGAAACAAGAAATTTGCTGATGGGCACTACTGCTTTTCCAACCAAGGGATAATGTTTGGCTTTTATTCCAAGAAAATAATCACAAAATGTTTTCCAAGAAGTCTGCCCCACATTATATTAGACCAAAATCTATGTGCCAATAAAGCTATTATATAAGCTGCACATGCCAATAAAGCTATTATAGTGATAGATTCCATGAATTAAAGTATGTACTAAACAATATAAGGAAAAGTGGACATAAGATATATCTTACACATACCAAATTGTGCCATATTCAGTGAATCATTGTTCACTATAATAGCTTTATTGGCATGTGCAGGACTATTACATGGGGCAGAGAGACATGTATTCATTCATATATGTGTTGTGTCCAGTTATGTTTATCATTGTATGTTTACATATCCTGTTGGGAGTCACATGAGTAGTGTTATGCTGCTCACCTGCAGGTGGGAGCTTGGGTAACATCAGGCATAACCCTAAAGGTATGTAATGGCAGATTCTGAAGGACTAAGATTTGGCTCTGAAGAAGAGGGGACTCCCCTTGAAATCTATCTGCCATTTTGAAGGGACTTCCTGTGGTTGGGAATCATGCAGAGGGTTTTAGATTTTATGCTGTTTGTGAGTATACATCTGTTTATTACTTCAATAAAGGAATCACTAAGGTAATGGACAAGGCTGGTGTGCCCTCTGTTCTTGTTTTTCTAGTGTCCCACATTATTTCAGGCCTTATGTTATCAATGCAAAGATCAACAATCCAGTCAGCTACAGTCTCTGTCTTTCTTTGCATCTCAAGTTACCTAATTGCTTTTCATGTTTCATTACTGAAACTTCTAATCCTAAAAAGATTTTCTCATTTTTTTGTCTCTAGTGGGGAGGGGGGGGGGGGTGTAATGGTACACTCACCTCCTCCCTGAGCCAGCACAAGGACTTCCCTTTCAAGTTTGTCAGCCGACATTTCTGGGTTCTGCTTGGAGTAGTGCTAGCACTGCAACAAAATGCACTCAGCTACCTTTTTAAAGGAATAGGGGACACATTATTCAAGCAATGTGTCACCTGCTTTGGAATTGCTACACTAAGGCTGAGCCTCCCCCCCCCCTTCCATACCTCAAGCATGTACTGTACCTGTTTCCTTAATGACCCCTGTGCCTCCATAACCTTTGAGACTCCTGTGCCTCTGTGTAACTGATTTGCTTTGGTGTCTAGTAAGGTTACTTTGCATTCTAAGCAAGGAAGCATAGACCTCTGGGGTATCATAATGTACTTTTACCAAACAAACTTTCTGTACTTACAGACACTTATAGGAATTCAATACAGAACTGACAGATACATCTATTAAAAGCAGAGTGCTACCTACTTCCTAGTGAAACTATGTTCTGAATACAATAGTAAGTCGCATAGCTCCGATTATAGAGGTTTCACGATCTCCATAGGCAACGCGGACCCCAGGCTTGCTCTAATACAGTTGCAGGAGATTGGGCTAAAAGTGTCTTCAGATTCTGGCAGAGATCTTCTTTGGCGTTAAGTCATCATAGAATCCTCCTTTTCAGCCTCTGTTGTTGGCTTTTATTTGGAAAGTTTTACCATCCCACATAAGTGTGGCTCCATTTGCAATACTGTGAGTCAATGGGAGAAACATTCTTTAGTTCAACCTCTAGATGGCAACATTGCATCATATATGTCATAAGTCATATACACTATATTGGGACGCCTGCATTTACACACACATGAACTTTAACGGCATCCCAGTTTTCGACTTTAGGGTTCAATATTGAGTTGGCCCACTTTTTGCAGTTATAACAGCTTCAACTCTTATGGGAAGGCTGTCCACAAGGTTTAGGAGTTTGTCTATCGGAATGTTTGACCATTCTTCCAGAAGTGCATTTGTGAGGTCAGGCACTTGTGTCGGACGAGAAGTCCTGGCTTGCCGTCTCCAGTCTAATTTATCCCAAAGGTGTTCTATCAGGTTGAGGTCATGACTCTGTGCAGGCCAGTCAAGTTCCTCCACCCTAAACTCACTCATCCATGTCTTTATGGTCCTTGCTTTGTGCACTGGTGCGCAGTCATGTTGAAACAGGTAGGGGCCATCCCCAAACTGTTCCCACAAAGTCGGGAGCATGAAACTGTACAAAATGTCTTAGTATACCAATGCCTTAAGATTTCCATTCACTAGCACTAAGGGGTCAAGCTCAATCCCTGAAAAACAACCCCACACCATAATCCCCCCTCCAACAAACGTTATGCTTGGCACATTGCAGTTAGGCAAGTATCATTCTCCAGGCAACCGAAAAACCCAGACATGTCCATCGGATTGCCAGATGGGGGAAGTGTGATTTGTCACTCCTAAGAACACATCTCCACTGCTCTAGAGTCCAATGGCAATCTGCTTTACACCACTGCATCCAACACTTTGCATTGCACTTGGTGACGTAAGGCTTGGATGCAGTGGCTCAGCCATTAAAACCCATTACATGAAGCTCTCTACGCACTGCTGTTGTGCTAATCTGAAGGTCACACAAAGTTTGAAGATCTTTGGCTATTGACTCTGCAGACAGTTTGTGACTTCTGTGCACTTAAGCATGTGCTGACTCTGCTCTGTCATTTTACATGGCCTGCCACTTAGTGGTATTATACCAAAGTGGAAGCAACTGGGAACAACAGCCACTAACAGTTGACTGTGGGATATTTAGTAGCAAGGAAATTTCACAGATGGACTTATTGCACAGGTGGCAACCTATCACTTGAATTCACTGAGAGCGACCCATTCTTTCACAAATGTTTGTAGACGCAGTACGCATGCCTAAGTGTTTTTTTTTTATACACCTGTGGTCATGGAGGTGATCAGAACACCTGAATCCAATGATTTGGAGGGGAATCCAATGATTTGGAGGGGTGTCCAAATATTTTTGGCAATATAGTGTGTCAGAGGGTCAAGCTATTGTTAACAATTGATTAACTTGACTTGTTGATATAAGTTTCATAATAATAAATGTAGAACAATAGAAGAACCCTGCATAGAACAATGGTGTCTAAATTCTCGTTGTTGTAGAAGATAGCGTGTATAATTGTTACCAAGACATTTGTTTGAAAAGTTCACTCAGACATTCAAAAGTAACCTTTTTTCTGTTTCTAAGACAAACAAACAACAGATTATTTTATGTAAGTCTGAGGAAAATAATCATAAAATAGACATACTGTATATTTATAGCAAATGCAAAACGCCTGTACCTCCTGTGCCTCAAGTGACATACACTCACCAATTACACCAAACCACAAGAAAATATATTACAAACAGAAAATACTTTAAAAAACTCAATTGTGTAATGGCAAAGCAAACACTATCTTGTGTTCCTACAACTCAAAGTATAAAAGTGTATTAGCAAGAGCTGTGCTGCCTCAATATATCAATTCATGTGTTATAATCAATCTCATACCAAATAATCTTCAATACAGATGCAATAATTTACTTAACTTAATCCTTATAGTTATATGCAATACAAAAGAAAAAACAAAAAGGTGTAAGAAATATTTTGTGCCTTTTTCTCAAACTAGTATCAGTTTATAACAGGGGCGGACTGACAACTCATGGGGCCCCCGGGCAATAGGGGATCATGGGGCCCCTGTCTACTTGTCCAAACTCAAAAAAGCCTATGAAAAAGGTACCAGGGGCATCTCATGGGGCCCCGTACTGACCCCGGGCCCTTGGGCAGTGCCCGAGTTTCCAAATGGTCAGTCCGCCCCTGGTTAATACATATCTCTGCAATAGTGCAAGATATCCTTTGGGTTCATATCATCCACGTGAACTCCAGTTTTGCTTTCTTCCCATTCACCCCATTCAGTGTGATCACAATGTGCTCACACTATTGATTTGCTACAATGTTGACATGTTGCTAGATTGCATTTGAGCAATGCATTGCTACACCTAAGCCAAGTCCCCCCATGCCTCCGAAATTTATCTGTGTCCTCCATTACCCCTGAGACTCGTGTCCCTCCTTGACCTCTGAGACAACTGAGCCTTCATGTCCCTTTAGATTCCTGTGCCTCTGTATCTCAAGAAAGTCTTGTGCTTCTGTTTCCCCTAAGAATCATGTGCATCTGTGTTCCCTCTGAGAGTGCCTCTCTGTACTCTGCATTCCTGTGCCTCCAGTGACAATTGCAATCCTATTCTTCCAGTTACTCTGTGACCCCAGTATTTCCAATAACTACAATACTCTTATGTCTTTAGCAACCCCAGTGTCTCCCATGACTACTGTGACTACTGTTTCTCCAGCAACCTCTATTTCATCAGCACTCCATGTGAATCCAGCAAACCTAGTACTCCGGTGTCTCCAGTAAGCAATGTTATCCTATGTATTCAGCTACCCCTGTGTCTTCAGTGACTCCAGTGAATCCTGCACTCCTCTTTTTCCAGCTACTACTGTATCTTCCAATACTTCTGTGCCACCTAGTAACCTCATAACTGCTTGTGAATCCACAGCATCCTGAGTAACCCCATGGCCCCTGTCTTACACAGTTACACCAGAGCAGCCTGTCTCACAATGACCCCGGAGTATTTTGTGTCATCCTGTAACTCCATGGCATCCTTAGCACCTCATTGACACCTGTGGTACTCTTCTGTATTTGGGTTTTACACCCAATCCAGTGGCTATAGTTACCAGCAGTGTGTATTAAAGACCTTTGTGGTAATATCGCATGACATAAATATTATATATTTTCTGAAAGCATACACCCTAGATAATAAAATAGTGTTAGTTCTAATTTTTTCAGGCAGAGGCTTACCTAGGGTTGGTGTCACCCGGTGCAGTAACACTTGGTGACACCCCCTCCGACGATCCCCGCAGAATGGATCGGATCTGCAGATTGAGCATAATGGATCGGACTCCAATCCATTATGCTCAATCCGCAGATCTGATCAATCCTGCGGGGATCATCAGCTTTCTTTACAACTTACTTGTGGAGAGGGTCTGGTGTCACCCCGTGCGGTCGGTGTCACCCCGTGCTGGCTGCACTCCCCGCACCTGCCTCGGAACGCCACTGATTTGAGGGTTTTCTGTAATCTTCACGTCTAAAATTATTTTTTTAAACATGCAAAATTGGCTCTGGCAGCAAAAAAGTTAAAAGAGAAGGCAGCTTCAAAATAAATTTGAGTCCCTAAATTGCACACGTGCTAGATTCTTGGTAAGCATTAAAGCACTGGCTTCTCGCTGCATGCTGGGTGCTTCTGATGTTGGATGTCAAAATGAGGATCAGGCAACATTTTACCAAATTAAAAGGAGATGAATCTTCTCGTTGATTACCACAATGGGTTTTCCCACTAGTACAGGCTCTAAAGCAGGGTTGCAACTGTGGCCCTTCAGCTGTTGTGGAACTAGATATCCCATGAGCCATTGCAAGATGATAGTTACAAGCGTGATTCCCAGAGACATGAAGGAAAGCCTGACAGTTACTTCAGGAGGCATGATGTGACTTGTAGTTTCATTACATCTGGAGGACCGCAGTTGCCCACTCCTGCTCTAATGTCATGGCACAAATGTCTTACAGCAGCTTATAGATGGGGATTGTTATCATAGCATTGAGATTACTATGATGAAAATTTCCTATCCCAGGACTACCTGGGTAAAGGATCAGAGATGAAAATTATAACTCTAGAACTTACATCTACAATAACATGGCATTTAGCAGTCTTCAACTTTATTTCCTGAATGGCACATCTTATAGGAATTAAAGTTTAAATCTGTAGCCCCATAGCACCACGCTATTGTTATAGCTTGTCACAGAACATTCTAATTTCCTGAATGTAATGACTTTTGACTTTTACAAGCAGCTAAGAGTCACAGGGCCCTATAGCAAAATTTTATTTGGCCTCCTTACCAAACAAAAGAGTAGCCATAGGAACAACATCCTAACTGCCACATCCACTTGACACAGAACATATACAGTATTACTTCAACACATATTCATTTTGATACTCCCTTACACTGGTGGCCAGTAAGAGAAAAATAAATTCCATAGCATTGATGGTCAGTGTGAAGAAGAATACCTTCTTAGGATGGCGGTCAGAGTGAGGAAGAATGTCTACTTATGCAGATGGTCAGTGTGAGGAAGAATTCTTCATTATGTTTATGTTAATGATCAGCATTAGGAAGAATGCCCTCCAAAAGAAATCTACCTGCCTGCTCGCAGTCTTCCAGCACAGCACCTGTGTGCCAGGATGACTGCACTCCTGCACATGCCCATAAAATAGTCCACAGCCTGGCACTTTTAAGAAGTTGGGTAGAAGATCAGCAGACCAACAATCATATATGCAGATAGTCTGGTCAATGCAGCAGATCAAAAATTACTCTGTTACTGTCCACTTGAAGTGGGCTGCAGATCCAGGAGTGTCATTCGCAATGAATGGCACCATAGTGTACCAATATTTGTGTGTTGCCACACCACACTGCTATAACTGGGCTCTTACAAAATGTTACTGCAATATACATACAGTGATGCAGTGTGTTGTGGTGTCAATCATTGTATATGCTACCCCAATGCACTATACAGCAGAGGCAAGTGCAAATATCTGGCAGTGCATCATAACTCACATATCATGCTTTGTTTTGTGTTGCAATCTCAAAAAAGGGTCATGAGTGTTTTAGGTCCATTGAAGTCCTATCATCATTAAGGGTCTTTGTTAATACATCACAAGGCATCATACAAATGTAAATCCAACTTTAGGAATCTCCAATTTGTGACACAAAGTAGAAGTGAAAACATTTCACAGTCTCGGTCATCTTTTCACTCACTGTAGTCCCCAGCTATATTGCCCAGGTGTCCGTACTCCTCTATGCAATCTAGCAGTAAGGAGCTTGCTATGAAAAAGGAAGCTGGTGCACATAGAGGATGCCTGCCCCAAACCCTAGCAGTACAGCATGTCGTGAATGATTCCACTGCACCCTGAAAAATGGGGATGGTCTCTGGGCATTACAGGAAAGCATCAGAATTAAGGAAATATGGTAAACATCAGTAATTGCTTGGTTAGGAAAGGGTGCATTTGTTGGGCCCTGTACAAAGAAGCTCTGGCAGCTGGTGAACATCTCACCTGTTCTGGTCCTTACCAAGCCCCCTCTCTGACCCAGGTCCCATAGCAGCTACATGAGCAGCTATAACGATAGTAATGGCAGTAATTAAAAGAGATTATAAAATGGTGTATATATAGATGAGTCTTGTTGTACTAAATGTCCTTTACTTTTATACATTATTTGTTTGAGATTATTATGGATTCAAATGGCTTGGAAAAATGTTACCTGCAGTCTCTTTTCCAGAAATGTTGTTTTAACCTACTTCAGCAGACATGACACTTGCCATATCCTAATAAATAGAAATGCTGAGTTTTTAAAGATTGCTAAGAAGTACTTTGGTAGCGATAAGAGAGAAGTAAACTGGCAAAAAATACATTCTGAAAATGTTTGGTTGTTTAAGCACAGTCAGCAGTTTTTATTTTACTTCATTCAGAAGGCAATCTGCTATAAATGGCAGTTTTTGTGAGGCTGCTGGAAGATAAAGACACATTTAACTTGCAATTGTATAATGTGTAATGCTTTCCTTTGTATTATAGAACAGATCCCATGCAAACAGTGTTATCAATGTGTACCACTGTTTTTGAGTGATAATTAGTCAAAACAATGAAGTTATTTGATGCAACTGCATTTGACTAAAGCCAGCCATAGATTGAGCAATTTTCCATG
Organism: Staurois parvus; assembly: GCF_062004578.1. NCBI lineage: Eukaryota > Metazoa > Chordata > Amphibia > Anura > Ranidae > Staurois > Staurois parvus. Next base: position 1,395,695 of record NW_028317966.1, on the reverse strand, counting down.
GTTGCAGGAAAGAAAATCGCTCAACATAGTCAGTGCTCATGGGGGAATCGTTCCTGCAAAGCCATTGTGTTCTCCAAGCAGAGGAAGCTGTCCCCACTGAGAGAACAAAGTGATTACTGCTGGAGATTATAATAGATGCTAGCAATAATCGTATGTGAATTGTGACAGGCTGGTTGTACCCAAGTTGATAAACCAATCAATTTGGATGCATTCAGTCTGCCCATACTTGGTTCGAATCATGGCCGGTCCCTGCTGAACCGGCTGAGATTCGAACCATCTATAGTTGGCTTAGGGCATGATTGCCCTTTACAATACTTAAAGGGTAAGTCCACTTCAGTTAAAAAAAAAAAGGATTAATAGACAGACAGATACACACACACACACACACACACACACACGTACATATCTTACATTTCTAGTTCACTTTTTTCAGTACATCACTTTCTGTCATTCTTCTCCTGATCTTCTAATCTCTCCAGCCAGACAACCGCCATATTTTTACTAGCAATGGAAGGATTTAAACTCTCAAAAAGTTTTTACTGCTGTCTGCGCCTTATGTTTGTGTTGACAACCACTAGCCCCAATATTTATATGAGTACCATGTAGTAGAAAGTGAAGAACACTAGTGGGTTCACAGGCAGCAATTACCATTAGGTAAAAAATGTAACTCTTCCCTGCTGTGGCTCGGGATTTAAAATTCAAAGTAATATAGGCATGTTTGATGGTAAATATGCATACTAACATGCTGAAATAAGTAAGCAATATATCTAAGCAAGCTTTGATACATTCTCATAAAGAATTGAGCTATTAATATTTAATAATGCAGAAGAGCCAGCTGAAAAAAATGATAATGCAATGGTAGTTCCATGCTGCATGCTTATAATTTAAGGCAAAGCTTTTTTCTAGTTTTATACAGTTAGATAAAGTTGGGGGGGGGGTAGAAACACTTTCAGGCTATCATGGATGTCTGTTGGAACAGAAACTGAAGTTTTCACTCAAACAAATCTCTCATCCTAATGCACCACTTTTCGCCTCTTGAATCCGTGCTGCCTAAAAAGCAACATACAACATGTTACCCAGCCACAACATACCCTCAAATTTCCTTTACAATGTCCCATCTTTCCGTTGTGACTTGACTTCTGCAGAGAGCCCAAAAAGAGTGGTTGAGGACGAAAAACTTCCCAATCTGCAGGATTACAATATATAATTCCCCACCCACCGGTGAAATATATAGACTATCATTTGCAATTTTATTCCTTTGGCTAACGTTGACATTGTAAAAAATTATCTTTCCTCCAACTTTATGATATATAGTATATTATTTCAGGCACCATAACAATAATTTAGACACCAGTACAATAAAAATTCCTCTGTCCACAGTTGTGTCAACCAGAAACCACTGTCTGTTTTAATCCCACAAACAGCCTATCAATGTGGTTCAGCAACAATCGCTTACCTCTGGCCATATGCCTGGAGCTTCTATGTCCTATGGTTGCTCCTCCTGGTGGGTTAGTACATCCAGGAAGAAGAGTTAAGTAGGTTCTGGGGGAAGTTTAAATGTGAATGCACAAAAGGAGACTTGTATTGGTTGGGAATGTTCTTATCAGTGGCGGACTGACCATTTGAAAACTCGGGCACTGCCCAAGGGCCCGGGGTCAGTAGGGGGCTCCATGAGATGCCCCTGGTACCTTTTCCATAGGCTTTTTTGAGTTTGGGCAAGGACACAGGGGCCCCATGATCCCCTATTGCCCGGGGGCCCCTTGAGTTGTCAGTCCGCCCCTGGTTCTTATGTATTGGTACAGACACAGCATTTGTTAGTCACTGGTTGGGTGTGAGCACAAAGGTTCTGGGGAGTGCAAATATAGCAAAAGTTGGCATATGAACAACAGACAACCTCAAAAAAGTAATTAAATTGGACAATTGTAATCTCAGATTTAATAGTAGTGGTAACGGGAGCAAAACCATGGGGCATTTGTATCCAATTGCAGTAAAGCTCACATTTTGTTGGGGTTGCTCTATCACTCATATTGTGTTTTATCCAAATACAGTATCAAACCTCTGGTACACCTACATCTTAATTTTCCTTCTATTATGTGTTTCCCAATAGTAACCACAAGATCCAGTCAGGGAATGGTGAATTGAATACTAGGATCCCCTTTGTATCCCACAGCACTGTTCCTTATAAGCAATAGAAATGTGGCTAAACGTTTTCTGCTCTGCTTGTTGTGTATCAGGCTCTGGTCTAAGCATGTCTTAAAGTGTTACTAAACCCACAACAGTAAAATCAGTCTGTATATGCAGTGAAGCATGCTTGTTATACTCACTGTGGAACCTAAGGGGTTAATCCTCTGCATTGTGTAAAAAATCTGTTTGGTCCTGTTTTCTCTGCTCCTCTTCTTCAAATGTCCACGTGATAAGACGGGCTGAGCCCGTAGTCACATGCTCAGTTTAGTGTGTATTGCTAAAGAGGTTTTTTTTTTCCTTGAGAGAGTGCATGTAATCAGCACAGGGCCAAGCAGCATTGTCCAGACAGAGGGTCAGAGGTTTTGAATCATCCTAGACTAGAAATAAAACTCCTCCTACAAGCTTTAACCAGTGCTCTGCTGAAGTCACAAGACTGCTCTAACTGCTGATGAGAAAAGGTAATTATAAGTTTATATTTACTAAAATAATTGCACTTCCATGTTCTGTATACTGTTGGAGACCAGATATAGTGAATGCAGGGTCCTGGGTTTAGTAACACTTTACGCATCCACATACTGTATAACAACGTTGTATGGAACCTAATCTATCATTCCAGGTGTGCTTTCCACAGCTGGATGATGTAATTTGAATACAAAAGTAGCAGGGTGGCCTTAGAAGTGTTCTTCTTTTGTTTTACTATTGGCAGGAGATCCAGGACACCCAGGAGCCCAGTATCCTGAGATTTATCATTGCTGATGTGGCTTGACATTGTTTATTACTGAATTACAATTGTTAGTCTGTAGATTTTTGTGTTTACATTAATCAGCAATTTCCATTTTATAATGCAGTAGTTTTCTTTTACTGCATATTTTTTTCTTTTGAGACTTTACTAAAGATCTTGTAATTTGTTCAAAGCTTTGTAAAAATGTACTTTACATATTTCATCCTACTTAATGCCTCTGTGCTTAACGCATTTAAGATTTATATGTACTGTGGTCAAGAGTTGTTAAGTGAAAATATATTAAACAGTTTCTCAATTAGTAAGTAACTGTCTAAAGCATTTTAGTGTTTTAGTGCATCTTTTCTTTGTGTATCTAATTACATTTCATAGTACTATTTACAGCCATACTGTTTTAGCTTTCTTCATTGAACTAAAATGAATAGCATAGATCTACTGCTTTGACCTTTCTTAATTTCAGCAGCTCCATTAAATGCACTCATTTGATGACAGTCCAAGGTAGTGTCTTTGACACATACCACTCAGGTTTAAAGGTAAAATCTTATTAGTTTACAGAGAAAATCTGTTTCCATGTGTATCTGTTTTAATGTGACTGAATGCTGGAAATGAAACAATCTTATTTATGATATTATAGTGGTGATTATTAATATCCAGAATAATATTGCCCCTTAAATCATTATTTGTATTCTGATGAGCTCAAATCTGCAGCACTGACAGCTACCCAAAATGTCTCTGCATGTACATCTACAGAGACATAGAGGTTTGCAGCATATATAAATAAAAAGAAGGAACAAATCACATCCTCCTCATGAAAGACAACTTTATAAATTGTTATAGCGGTAAAAATAATACAAAGTAAGATGAATGAAATACACATACATGATTTAACTCAGAACCAGTCCAGACACATTTCATCCAGATGTAAAAAAAAACTACATTTTTTTAGTCTGCACGCATTGACAAGTGAACAACTTTTTGTGTCAACAGCCTTTTGAAATCAATATCAGCTGTTTTTAGACCTTAATCTATATATTCACATTTTGATATTGCACAGACGTTTTCTTCTTGGAAAGACAAATTCTAAAAAAGAATAAAAATACTACCACTGTGCCAGTGGTTTATTTGGAGATTGATGATCTAAGGCCTTAGATATTTTTTAGAACTTTGGGACAGAGAAGTATTGGATTTTTCGACAAAGGATATAGGGTAATTTTTTTATTCAGAAGTGAGACATTTCAGGCTTAAATCTATTTTTTTTACCCCCACCACTCTAAAGTATAATTTATCTCTACTTTTACCATGATGGTCATTCAGATTTGAGGCATGAACTAATCCTACAATGAGAGAAAGAGATGCTGTGAAATAGATTGTGGTGAATAATTGATTAATCATTTGTCAAATGGTAAAGGAATGTGGTCTATTAATTCAGGATAGGACTGATTATTAAGAAGAGGCATATATAGCCTGCTGTCTGATACAAACATTTGCAAAAAGTGGTTTAAGTATTTCATAGTTGAAAACAAAAAATACTTGGGGCTATAATATAACAATCTTTAAAGTTACGTGTAATTTATAAAACAAAATTTTAATTCATTTTCAAATAGCATCCAGTAACTTCCCATTTCTGTCATATTCTGAAAGTACTGTACATAAGAACCAACATAGTCTACCACAAATGGTCATTAATGCAGATATTTACAACCTTATGTGTAATTTGGCAAGTTATATTGATCTCTTCCTCCAGTCCTCAAATGTCCAGTCCAATATTAATAAAAGGATAGCTATGTATAGGTTTTTTTTAAAGTATAATTAAATACAGCCATAGAGCATCAATTTGGCCTCCAAGACAGTACATTTCTTCTTTCAATCCAGATCTCTAAATTCTATGCAAGCCTATTTTATTTTAAAAGCAATTAAATTTTTTTTTTTGTTTTATGATAAATGTTATATTTAACCAATTGAGTCCCAGTACCTTTAACCTATATAAACCCCCTTGAGTCCCAGGGCTTTTTTCTGGTTTTGAAAATGTGATAAATTGTCTTACAATTGCTGCTTTGTTTGAAGTCTACCTAGCCAGTCTTGCCACTGTTTATTATGGACAGATAAAACTTTCTTTTGATACCATACGTTAAACAATATACCTTACTTTTAAAATGTGAAAATTATGAAAAATCAGCAGACTACTAAAAAAAAAACAAAAAAAACAAATGGATCCCCCATCCATACAAGTGAAGTGAATGAAGAAATCCTCCCTGCTGTGCTATTGTATTCTGACAGCGGGGATTCCCACACTTTCAGAATACACAGATGAGCTCAGAAGCCAATTAGTATCATTACCTATTTGCAGTATACACATAAGCCAGAAAAAAACAACTAAAAGCAAAATGTTTACATTTTAAATGTATTTTTCATTTACAACTATTATCTGTAATTAAAAAAAATTAATTATAAATGTTCAAAATATTTACAGTCTATAGCTGGCCATAGATGGATTAGAAAATTGGCCAATTTAACAGGGATTGGCCAAATGTCTATTCATCTAGGGCCGTTCCTGCTCAAGAGAAGTCAATCTTATGATCAGCTTCTCTCGAACGGGTATGTTGGAAAATTTTCATTTGATCAGGTGTGGGGTGTGAGGAGACCACTGGTCGCTGTTGGCTGCTACCTCCATTATTTCCTCTGAAGTAGTTTAGCTCTCCTGATTCCATGAAAAGGTCCTGAGGTAGTATTCTTGTGAAATGTGTCGACCTTGTGGAGTTTTCAAAAATTTTAAATTATATACAAACTTGTTAATTATACATTTATATGAATCTGATCATGAATTGTACAGTAACCATATGTTTGGGATTTGTTTCCCTGTGTGATTTTATTCTTCATATATTTTAATCATGAAATAAAAATTAGTATATTTTATACAATGTTGTCATCCCTAGTACCGGTAAAGTTAATTTTTCTTTTTGACTGGCTAATATTACAGAAAATTTACTTTTGAACAATACTCTCCCAGATAGACCTCACATTATTCATAGGAAAGTAGAGAGAGATTTGAGAAATATGCTGGCACCAAGTAAAGTAAGAGCAGAAAACAATAGAAGTATGACTAACACAGAGCTCTGGGTGTGAGGTTCAAAACCATGGAACATGTTCCTTTATGTGGCATAGGAAGAAAGATGTGTATATCACTAGCGGTAAGTCCTTTGCAAAAAGACCTTGTGGACTGCTTTATGTTGGCAGGACTTCTAGTCCTCTTTGGTTAAGATTTAGTGAACACAAAAGCAACCTTTTTAAAAAGATTAAAGTAAAGAATTATTCAGTGACTAGACTGATGTGAATGTACAATAAAGTGCTGTGTAAATTGATGGTGCTATATGAGTACCTGTAATAATAACAAATAAATAAATGTTTGTGACTATTACTAGTCCTGAAGTGTTAACAGTGTTTGGGATTGACCGTCCTCCCAGTGAAAGATGATCATAAGTCATAAGGTTCAGGGATCTTTGTGCAAGAGAGGCCCAATCGATTTATCTTCTGACATCACATTGCTTGAATGAGAGCTTAGATTGGGCTTCAGTTTTATAAAGATTCATTTAGTTTCCTGCTGAGTGAATCTATTGTTTAGTTATGGTATATTTTCAGTAGATTGGAATATGTTATTAGTATAGGAGGTTAGTGTGGGATCAGTGGAGGAAGATAGTAATTTATGTGTCATTCTCTCTTTCATTCTAATGGTTTATGTGCATATAAGCTATTTTTATATTACTTTATAATTGTATATTAAAGTGTTATTAAAGTAATTCTTTTTTTTACATTAAAATAACAAACATGTTATACTCACCTGCTCTGTGCAATGGTATTGCCGTGAAATAATTAGTAGCAAGGAAATTTTACAGATGGACTTGCACAGGTGGTAACCTATCAAGGTACCGTGCTTGAATTCACAGAGTTCCAGAGAGCAACCCATTCTTTCACAAATGTTTGCCAAAAATACATTAAAATCATTATTAAAGGACACAAACACAAGAAAATTCCTATTTTGACAGACTTGTGCTTGCAGGTGTATGGCCCAAAACAAAGACAATGTGCATTCAGGGCCACTCACTCACACTTGCCAAATTGGGACCTGTGGCTGTGTTTGTACAGCTATTGCCCCCCCCCCCCCAGAGTAACAGGTGGCTCTAACCACATGTACAATCCACTTATTCACATGGCCAGATTACCTGTGTGAAGGAGTCTTTAGGGCTCATTCACATGTGAGGTGGTGAGACCCCATGGCTGAGTTGCACTGTTACCTTCCCCCCAACTTCTACCCCATTTAGCAACAGAGGCAGTGGCTAGGGGTGTACACATGCCACAGCCATGATGCTATGATTTACACCCATGGAGGAAATTAAAAGTGCAAGCATATGTTTTTTTAGACTTTTTTTTTAGAATGATTTATTCATTTATTTTACAGGGTTTTTTGTTTTAACTTCCCTGTTGGGGGACTTTGGTGAAATACCAACCCATGATGTCTCACATTTGAGACTGAGAGAGGGACAGAGGGCATAGATTCCTCCATCCCGTTCTCTGCAGCCTCAGCTGAACAGATGAATGAGTAGGAAACACTCTGAGGTTTCCTATTCATTCACAAACTGAAGCATAGCAAACACAGTGATGAATTGACACAGAGCAATTGGTACCAATCACTCACTGTGTTCATTCAGGAAAGGAAGGGGCCGGTATATATGATATATTTACAAGCTGTCCATCCTGAAACAATTCCCCTGTTTGCCCTCAGAAGCTGTCAGTGGGAGAGGAGAGGAGGAAATCCGGCAACACTATGGGGGAAGGAACCCACTTTGGGCCTGGACAACAGGGAGATGTGTGTGAAGATGCTAGAACTGATCCCCCTCCAATGCAGCCATAGGGAGGGAGAGGAGGAGAATCACGCAGCATTGCAGGGGGAGGAACAACAAGATTGGTGTTTGTAATAAGGCAAGACAGCCAGCCCACCTGGCAGGTTCCCAGGCCCCCAATTTGAACTTATGGGGCCCGGTACAGGAGGTATGACTGTACTACCTTATCAGGGGCCCTAGTCATAAAGTTATTTCTGATTGGTGTATGTGCATATGTATATAATATATTTCATATATGTGTGTGTGTGTGTGTGTGTGTCACATAGCTAGTGCTAATACAATTATTTAATTTAGAAACATCTTAAACCAGAGGTCAATATTAATCTATAAAGCTTGAGAAGGTGATAAGGAGAATTATTGTTACCAAAAAGTCATTTAAAAATATGTCAAAGGCAAAGCACATTAAAATGTAATATATTTGTCAATGCTAAATATATTTTAATAAATAGATTTTAATAAATATGCCATAATCACGGTAAAACCCCAAGTCATAGTTGTTGGAACCACATAGTGGCTAAACTGCTGTATAAGGGGTCCTTACTATATCAATCTTCTCTGCCTGTAAACAACAACTAATTAATTAAAAACTGAATCCAGAGCCGGATTATTAATGAGTAATTAAATAGAGATTAAAGATCTATTAACCTGAAATACTGTCATGGAGTTTTAGCTGTCAGAAGATGCAGGAACTGGCTGTTTGGAAAGAGCTGATGAATTCAGGCTCATGGGAGGCTGTCAGAATGATGAAACAAGCAGAAAGCAGGCTAATAGATTTATCTATTTCTACCTGGCAGATTATAATAGGATATAGAGTCATCCTGCTGATCTGTGGATATCTGCAGTTAGCTCACTATACAAAGAATGTCTTTAGGCCAGATGGAGTGAATTTGAACTGCAAATTTAGAGAAGGAGTGTGGTTGATAGAGGTGCAGCTTACTGGATCATCGTGAGAAATGTGCACCTTGTCTGTATTACTTTTAAAATTGCTTTAGGCATCCATGTTAAGGTTATAAAAGAAGAAGTCAAACTTGAATTCATTTGGATGTAAAGATGTTTTTTCTTTGTTTCTTCAAGGGTTTCATATGCAGTTTTACAAATGTTTACTATGTATTTAATTAAAGAGATGAGTCCTATTATGACTTTATAGCTAATAAACTGTCTGTTATTTTTTTTAGAGGTAAGCAAATTTTAAAAAGAGTAAGTATTGAAAAACTAGATGTGCAATACACTGATAGTATGCTTTTCTTTTTGTACTCGATATGGGGAATAGATCATTCAGAATATGAAGTATATAACAAAATTAATTCAGGTGAGTGGACTGCTGTGAATAAGTTACAATGCATCAAAGATATGCTTTGTCTCATAGTTTTCTAAAAGCTATTTTTCATATTCCTTTCTCTGCTTCCAATATACATGAGCTTGCTTATGAAAACAGACATTTCTGTAGATGTTTATGCAATCAGTATTGTTTAGTATATTGATGTAGAAACATGCACACTTTGTTTGCTTATTTGAAATGCAAATAAAGATACCTGACCTTCTGTTTTTGTCTTTTGGGACCTTCATTCAGCAGTTATGTTAAAAATACCCCAAATATACTTTTTACCATAAGCAGAAAAGTGAACAAAAACAGAGGGAACATAGTAAATTATTTTGTCCTATTTATGCTGCATTTACATAGAACAGGCACCCCCGGTATATATATGTATAAATCAGTATTTGATGTGACTACCCTTTGGCTTCAAACCAGCATCATTTCTTACACCTGCACACTTTGTACATTTGTACACAGTCAGGGATTTTGTAGGATTTAGAGTTAGGTGTATGTTTACCCAATTATACCAAGCAGGTGCTAATGATCATCAATTTCATATGTAGGTTGAAACAGTCATTAACTGAAACAGAAACAGCTTTGTAGGAGGCTTAAAACGGGGTGAGGAACAGCTAAACTCTGCTACTAAGGTGAGGTTGTGGAAGACAGTTTCATGTCACAGGTCATACACCAAGGAAAGACTGAGCATGAGAACAGCAACAAGACACAATGTAGTTATACTGCATCATCAAGGTCTTTCCCAGGCAAGGATTTCAAAGCAGACTGGGGTTTCAAGATGTGCTGTTCAAGCTCTTTTGAAGAAGCACAAGAAACAGGCAATGTTAAGTAATGTAGACACAGTGATCAGCCAAGGAAACTTAATGCAGCAGATGAAAGACACATCATGCCAATTTCCTTTCAACATCAGAAGATGTCTGGCAGTGCCATCAGCACAAAACTGGTGGATACAAGTGGGATCAGTGCACTGATCTACTGTCCAGAGAAGTCTAGACAGAAGTTGTGTTCATGGAAGATTTTCGGCTAAAAAGATATACCTCTGGTGTGGACACAAGGTTAAGTGACTCAACTATGCAGAAAAAAACAGGAACTAGGGTGCAGAAAAAATGCCAGCAGGTGCTATGGACTTTTGACTCAATGAGTTTGAAATATCTGGATGTAGCAGGAGGCAGTTTGTTTGCCGAAGGACTGGAGAACGATACAAGAATGAGTGTCTGCAGGCAACAGTGAAGCATGGTGGAGGTTCCTTGCAAGTTTGGTGACACGGTTAATAGTTATCTAACCTTTGCTTTGTGCTTACTAACCAGCTTTTATTTTTATAAATAGAATGTTCTCTGGTGACTGGAATGTTGTTATCTATATGTGTCCTCGGCTATGAAGGTTTGAGGAACTTATGATCTTGTTTGCTATATTTCAATTATGCACCATATAGTGAGTTATTTTAATATCTATAATGTATTCTGATTGGTGCTTTATGGATGTTGTCTGAAGTATTAAGTGTTATCTCTGTATTTAAACTCAAACAATAATAAAAGACTTTGAATTCCGTGTTTCACACCTCAGTGTCTGAATTGCATTATTCCCAAAGTACCTTGAATCTGGCATGATTGCCTGCATGAAATTGAGTTGTCCTAAAATTTGGGGCTGCATTTCTGAAAATTGAGTTGGAGATTTGGTCGGGGTCAATGGTGCCAGAAGTATCAATCGCATTAGATCTTTGAACAGAGCTCTTTGACAAGGGCAGCAAGACAGGTAAATGTTTATTGCATGCTTTGCAAGGATCCTTTATTTCACATTTTAAAATAGGTTTTAGGCTTGACAAACTAAGCTTCCAGACATGAGCCTTTTGGTGAGATCCATGTGTTGACACCTGGTCCAGTAGCAGATAGCCTTGCTGGAGTGATCATATCAATTAAAACTGTACCTAAAACATATTTTATTTTGTTCAACCAGCTCCTTTAGATCATCTGCTACTGGATTTTGTGCCAACTGTAAGAGTAGAATGCAACTGGAAAAGGACATCCGCATCTGCTGCTAGTTGCAAAAAGTTCCCACACTGTGGAACAAGCTCAGTTATTAGACTAGCTAGGATATACGACATAGACATATTCCTTTTGGACATTCTATTGCCTTTGGTTTTACTTCAAGCAAGTCATTGGTTGGGTGGCAGGCCATTTATCATAGACCTTGGTAAATTCCCAATTTTCAGCTATCAAATTGGCCTCTGGTTGTCCTGTCAAAATGCCCACCCAGGCCATTGGCACTCGGGCTGCAATGGATGGTATCCTGCTCATCCTGGTCTTGTGGTCTTCTTGATCCTAAATAGCCGAATATGGGCAGAGGATTTCCCACCATTTCTGCTTCCTTTTCTTTATCTGATATGTGGTGCTTCTTCCTTATGGAGAGAACTGTGTGGGGACTGTGCTTTCTATGTTCTAAGGGACTTTGTCTGCAGCAATTGTCCTTATTGGTGTTAGGGAAAGAGCCCTTGGCTGTGCCCTGCATGATGATCCATGGTTGCAATGGACATTAGAGCATGGTAAGCACTTATTTAGTGGTGTAATTATTTGGGGTGCCTCTGGAAACACCTCCTTGAGCTTTTTCTCACTTTGGGGATCTTTGTTAATGACTCCCTGGCCTTGGCTTGACCAGTCACAGTCATGTGAGTGGTGGCTGAAGACACAGTGCAGCACTTAATCCAGTTACAAATACAGTCCCCTGGCTTCAGAAGTGGCCAAAAGTGAAACACCCATCTTTAGTTAGGGAAGATTGCCCTATTGCCACAGGAGGCAGAAAGGACCACGGGGATACAGGGACAGGTTTTCCCTTGAAAGTACACACAGTAAGAATGGAGCCAGGGTGGGAGGCCAGACAGGCCTCAAGATACTAGGCCAGCTGCTTTGACCATGTCAGATGGGGCATCCTTTTTATTTTTTAGTCACTGTAGATTATTGAAGACTCAGCAGGTGGTTAACAGGAGAGAACATGTCAGAGAGTGGAGGGGAGGTTCAGGAATTTGTGGAGGGCCCAGAGCACAGGGATTCTTTTTTCTACTCCACTTGCAGTGTGGTGAAACAGGGGGCTATGATAGATGAATTTTGTATTGTCTTAAACCATGACTGGGGACATTTGTTCCATCTTCTGATTCCCCATTGCCAGCCTTGGGTACTTTAGCTTTCCTTATTCCTGGAAGACTGGAAGCAACTGTCTTGGCTAGGATTCTCACTGCAATTCTGGACATTTTTCAGCCTGTAAGCATGTTTTTATTGTTCAAAAGGAAAATTGGACAAGAGGTTTATTTTCTCTAAGACCTCTGTCTCTGTAAGGGATCAGTTTTCCTAGCAGTTCAAACCAACCAAGCCCACAAACAGCCCATCTTCACAAAGGTTTGCTCCCACCTGTTTAGCTCAAGGTGTGGGGTGAGAGCATGTAATGTTAGATGGCTATTGGCTCACCCATGTGTAAGACAAATAGGGTCACAAACCTGTAGCCTTGTTGTAAAAAAATCTTCACACATTCCCTACACAAGGGTTGTTTGCCTAAAACCTGCATCTCTTTCCCCAGTTACTGTATTTACGTATGGCTGTCAAGAGACTCCTGGTTCAGGGTTTTGATTCCTGTTTTGGAAAAATGGAAAGGTTTAAAAGTTTCTACTCAAATCCTTTCATAGGAACAAAGAATGGTGAACAAGGACCTCAAATTGACTAATATTTTAATGAAAATCTGAAAGTTCAACACAGAGTTGATCTGTTGGGTACTGATGTACCTTCATTGGGACTTGCCAGCATACATAAATATCAATGTACCTATTTACCAAGGGTACCAGCAGTTCTTGAGCTTCACAGTAGGGGATGAGTATTTTCAGTTTTCAGTCATGCCCTTTAGGCAAGCTATGGCTCCTTGAATGTTACCCAAGACATTGGTGCCAGTGTTAGCCTCCGTGAGTTCAAGAGGGATAAGAGCTGTAGGGTACTTTAATGACCTTCTCTTGTATTTTGAGTGTACTCATAACTAAAGTCTAACCTGTCCATCCACATTCAGAGTCTGGAGGAGTTTGAGTGTAGTAACGATGGACACCAGACTGAATTTTTAGGGAGCAACACTATAACTTCTGTTTATTCAGGGTTCTTGGAGCCCATAGGAGTCCTTGCTTCCCTTCAATATGCTGGAATATTGTAGTATACATACCAGAAATAAATACTAGCAATTGAACAATCTCAACTGGAAGGGAAAGAGAGTGTGGAAGCTTCACTTGAAAGTCTTCCAACAAATCTGCCAGTGATAACAAAAAGCAGATGTCTATCTTCTGGCATGATGCCTTAATCACAATATGGACAGGTTTGCAGCAAGACCAAATGATCTTGGGCAGATGTGGTGGTTATATTGACGGCTACATGGGTTTCCTACACTTTGATTTATGCTTACCTACTGATACAATTTTATGTGGTTACTATGCCAGATATGAGTTGAGAGGATGCTGATGATCCTAATGGTTCTGGATTGACCCAGTAGGTCATAGTATCATAGAGACAAAGAGTTATCAGATATGGTCATCCACACCATACCTATAATCTAAAGACCCTGTCATATATGATTTGTTACAGTGCTTGTACAATGTATTTTGAGTGGTGAGAATCCCTAGGGGTACACTCCTGATTGTTCTAAGTTGCCCATCTCCTGATTTTTATCCAACAAGGGGAGGAGCAATGGTTGGCCATAAGCCAAAGCCAAAGACTTAGGTGTCAGTGTTTGCAGTCTTATTTCAGCAATCTCTGTCATCATTGTTGCTTGTCCACATCTTTATTCATGGCTTTTTTGTGTATCTGCTCTCCAGTCAGGCATCTGTTGTTATCATTGGACCTTAACCTGGTATTGCTGGAACTACAAAAAGCAACATTTGAAAATATTAGGGAGATCAGAAGGAACCAACTAAATTTTGATAAATCTATGGACATTCCAGTTCAAAAGGAGTTGACCTGGTGATTAACTCCTCCTGAACAGGACTGTTGGAAATGTTTCAATTGATCAGCAAATTCAGTCAATAGGCTGCAGTGCTGATCAATATATTTTGGCAGTCCTGCTGTCAGAATACAAAAGCTCACTGTGGAGGATTCATTCATCCACCAATAATGTGTGGATGGTAGAATCCATTTTTTTTTTTTCAGCTGACTGGCTGTTCAAAAAATAACCAAATCATCCATGGCCAGCCTTACACTCACAGAGAGTGGCATTCTTGGTAGCTGTTACTTTGAAATGTAGAATTTCCACACTGTGAGCACTGTCATGCAAGCCTAAGTTGTCGGTCCTTCATAATGATAGGGTCATCTTGCATCCTGTCTAAGGAGACATCAGCTTTCCATTTTAAAGAAATCATTGTGCTTCTTTCACTTGGTCCAAGCCAATCCACCCTAAGGAAAAGTTACCTTGGATATATCAGGGTAATTAAGGCATATTTGAATGCCATGCCTGTGTTTCATAGATTGGACTTCCTGTTTATTGTTGTACAGTACCCATGTAAGGACCTTGCTGCATCAACTACTACTATGAAACACTGGATTTGGCAATCTATTGCCCAAGCATATGCTTTTAAAACCAAGAACCATTGTTTTTGGTCACCACACATTTTGAGAGGGAAAAGTTCATCCTTGACTTCCTACCATCGTACATTGATTTTCCCAGGTTTCTAAGGTTGTCACTTGATCTTCATTTCATACACTTCACGTTTTTCAAGATGGATGTGTCAGGATTAACTGATGCCAACTTTTGAATGTAATAATTGTCATTTAATATGGTTTGTCTTTTTTCTTATTTATTTTCACTTGACTTGTCATGACACTGATATGGTACTTTCCAGCGAGTTATAATCTAAATCAAAGATGTATCCTTCAATGAATGCAGAGTAGAGGATTTTATGGTGAGTACATTTTTTTCATTTTGGATAGAGTGCAGAGAGGTTAGAACCCTTCCAGGTTCTACGTTGTTGAGATTTCACCTCGGTTGCTGTTATGCATACAATGTCCATGGGGCAACCTTTTAACTAGACAGGAAATTAAGTAATACTTAACAGGAGTTCTAATCTTTCCTCACGTTATGCAAAACTAAAAAAAAATGTTTAATAAACATTAAAAACAACATGATATTTTTAAGTTCCTCCATTGTATACCTCCGTTGTATTCTAGAATGGAATATACTCAAGTGTGGAGTGTCAAAATAACTGGTAAATTGTGTCAAATCAGACATGTTGTCAATCTTCTTGAGATTGAGATTACCAAGTCACTTTGCCTGATGAAGAATCCTCTGGTGCTTCCAAAAAATTGCACTGTGTTATCTAACATGCTGAATAAATGTAAATTTAAAGTGGTTTTAGTGCAAGAAAATTTTGCTTTGGGCAACATATTTTCTTTTCTTTTGAAGCATAAAGAATGTATGTTATTGAATGTAGCACTGACTCCATATATATTAAACTTATGTTATTTTAATTTTCATTGTCTTGGTTACTCACTTACGATGTTCCTTGATCTAAAAATTCAAATACTTCCTTCTAAGCTTCTTCTATGACATTCCATAACTTCAGTCAGATAATATTATGCATTCACTCTTAGAATGAAAGAAAAAACATCATGTGATTTACTTTTATAAGGTACATACATTTATATTATATCCAGGGTAAATTATTACTTAGAACAAATATCTATAATTATAGCCTTCTGTGAAGTATGTTAATCGAGACAGTGTCTTTCCAATTCAAGTATTTAAATTGCACTATTGGATGTTTTATGTATGAAGATAAACATGAGTTCAATTGATATCTTTGCTGCTAAATATATTTTGTCAGGGACTAAAAAAAATACACTAGTAAATGCACATTAGTTAAAATAAATATAAGTAACTATATATATATATATATATATATATATATATATATACACACAACATATACTATAAATGTAGCATAAAAAAAAAACAACATGACAAACAAACAACTTTTAAATTCTGGTGCAGAGGATAGCTATGTCTACTCCATGGTGTGTCCTGATTCCACTTGGAAATGATAATGTTGTACAGATGAGATAGACCAGGTTTTCTGGTCATGTGATATCGTCCTCTTCCTCCTTTACCCAGTCAAGCAGCATTACAGATCTGGGTCTATGTAAAAGAAAAGTATGGTCAAAGCTTTTTTGGCTATGCTGCTCCTGTGGGTCACAGGAGTACAGTTAGTTCTGCACTCCTATGACCCATTTTCAGCCAACAGAGAGCTAGAGCCCGCTGTCAACTGATGACACAGAGCCGGTCCAGGCTCTGAAAAGATCCTGACCATATGGTCTTGATCTGCCCAGAAGCCTGGAATGGCAGCTGGCTCAGCCTCTCAGCAAGCAGTCGAGAGCTTGAGTAAGCCACTCCCACCCCCTCACCAGCCTAGCACTTCAGAGAGCACTGGAGGGGCAGTGCAGAGAGTCAGTGACTAACAGTCACCAGCTCTCTGCAGACTGAGGACCAAAAGCTTGAGTGATCAGTGGTGTTTGATCACTCAGTTCTCAGTCTTAGAGGTAGAGGAGGACAGCTGCAGCTGGGATCAGTTCTTCATCTATCTAGGCGAGTCTGTTTTTCTGCTTTTTTAGAATTCCAACATTTCTCTTTTTAAATTCCAACTCATTAAGCTTTAAAGTTCTATGAGACTTTAAAAGCAGTGTGGGCAGCATGTGTCGATAAAAACAACTGTCCTCCTACTGACTACCATCTTAAAATATGGCAGCTCCAATCTTCTATTTACACAGTGATTAAAACATATATGTGGACAAATAGTCCCATTAGCCACCTCTGCATGACAATATGTTGTTATAAGTTTAAATGCCATCATTCGTATTCATTTTTCTATTTTAATATGAATACAAGTTTTTAAGACATGTCCCTAACTATGTGCAAAATATATAGCCTTTACAACCCTAAATAGTTGTAAATGTAGCAATACAAAATATGTTTAAAGCCTTTCAGTTGATTTTGTGAAGAAAGGAGTCATACTTAAATAAAAAAAATGTCCCCTGCCCAGGTGTAGACTAAAGAGAGGTTCCAATCTGGGGCACTGCTTTTTTTTTTAGGGTGGGGTGAACTTAGGAGGGGAGTGGCCTTCCATGCATCTGCATGACCCCGACTAGTGTGCAGGACCTGGTTGTCAAACAGACTGCTCAGTCTTGCAATTGACTTTGGAAAACTACAGTCCAGGAACTATTATTATTATTATACAGTATTTATAAAGCACCAATAGTTCACTCAGCGCTGTACATTACAAAGGGGGACAGAACATGTGACAGAACAATAACAACACAATGCAAAACATGAGGGGATTGAGGGCCCTGCTCTTTCGAGCTTACAATCTAGGAGGGAGGGGATGGTGGCACAGGAGGAGATAGCTGTGGGGGATGGAGTGGTAGGAAGAGTGGAGGAGGTCGGCAAGTTAGCAGGGGGTGGGGTAGGCTTCCCTGAAGAGATGGGTTTTCAGGGTGCACCTAAAGGAGAGGAGAGTAGGTGATAATCTGATGGGTTGGGGCAGGGAGTTCCAGAGGATGGGTGACACCCTGGAGAAGTCCTGGAGGCGGGCATTGGAGGAGGAGACTAGGGAACTAGAGAGAAGGAGGTCTTGTGAGGAGCGGAGTGTGCGTGCTGGGCGGTACTTTGATATTAGGTCAGTGATGTAGTTCGGGGCAGTATGGTGGACGGCATTGTACGTCAGTGTTAGGATTTTGAATTTGATCCGTTGCGCAATCAGAAGCCAGTGGAGGGATTGGCAGAGGGGGGTGGCGGAAATGGAGCTGTTGGAAAGGTGAATGAGTCTGGCAGCCGTATTCAGGATCGACTGAAGTGGGGATAACCAGCGGCGAGGCAGGCCAGTGAGGAGGGAGTTGCAGTAGTCGAGTCATGATATGATGAGGGAGTGGATGAGCTGTTGTCAGGGACCATCGCGACGCATGGGTCTACACATGCGTAGGCGTCTGTCAAGACATACAGGTAGCAGGGCACTAGGACCCAGGCGCACATGTCGTCTTGACAGTACTAGGCATGCACTGGGACCTAGGCGGCGACGGTCAGGTGCAGGGCGGGCTACTTAAGCCAGCCCTGCACAGATGCTTGTTGCTGAATGGTCTTTTGTATCCTGTTGCCTGTGTAGTGAGTACTCTGATCTGGATTGTCTGACCTTGTTGCCTTCTCCTGTCCTGACCCCTTGGCTTGCCTGACTCTGCTCCTGGATGTTCCCTTATAGATCTGATCTTTTGGTATTGACCCTGCGTGTGACCCGACTATCCTTTGCCTATCGTCTTGTACCTCACCGACCCACTAGTTACCGACCCAGCTTGTTTGATTCTGACTTTGCTCATCCGTACATCCATCCCTGAGGGATCCCTGGGCTCCCTCACATCAGACTCTTAACCCGCTGGAGCCCTTGGCAGACTCCTCTACCTCTGGTAGAGATACCTAGCAGCTGCGACCTGGTCCCGGAGCGCTCCAAGTCCATCCCCACCATCAGGGGCCCTGGTGAACAAGTGCTCCGGTACTTAGACTCCGCACTCTGGGGAGGCTCTATCAGGGGACTGATAGAGGTACTGTCAGGCAGTCCATTACAGCTGTTTAGTGTTTTTTGGGGTTAGGAACGTGTGTATTTTGGCAATGTTGCGGAGGTGGACTCTGCACGAGTTTGTTAAAGATTGGACTTGGGGCTGGAAGGATAGGTTGGCGTTCAGAATGACACCAAGTACTCTGGCCTGCGGGGTGGGTTTGATGGTGGCGTTGTTGGATGTGATGGAAAAGTTAATGGGGGGTGGTGTGCGGGCTAGGGGGAAGACAAGAAACTCGGTTTTGGAGAGGTTCAGTTTAAGGAAGTGGAGCGACATCCAGTCTATGTTGCTCAGTAGGTGTGTGATTCGGGCGGAGACCGAGGGGGTGAGGTGGGGGGTTGAGAGATAGATTTGTGTGTCGTCAGCATAGAGGTGGTAGTTGAAGCCGTGAGAGTGTATGAGTTGGCCAAGGGAGGAGGTGTAGATGGAGAAGAGAAGGGGCCCGAGGACAGAGCCTTGAGGGACCTCAACAGAGAGGGGAGTGAGGGGGAGGTGGTAGCATTATAGGTAATGCTGAAAAAGCGTTGTGACAAGTAGGATGAGAGCCAGGAGAGAGCAGAATCTCTGAGGCCGAGGGAGTGTCATTTTTTGAAGGAGAAGGGGGAGGTCGACTGTGTCGAAGGCAGAGGAGAGGTCAAGGAGTAGGAGCACTGAATAGTGGCCATTAGCTTTGGCGGTTAGCAGGTCGTTGGAGAGTTTGAGTGAGGCAGTTTCGGTGGAGTGTAGGGGACGGAAGCCGGACTGTAGGGGATCGAGGAGGTTGTTGTCGTTGAGGTGAGAGCATAGGTGGGTATAGACTAGGCGCTTGAGGAGTTTACATAAAGATATGCAAGTTTTATCCAACTAAATTGTCAGTAGATAGCTGTTTAAAGCTTGTTGGCTATTATCAGTGCAGTACCTTAAAAAAATGGCTTCATTAGCTGTATTTGTGCTATACACTAGTGAAGTTGGATGCACATTTGGCCAGGGCATAAAGGTATGGTGTGCATGGCTCCTATTGACTTGTCTGAAATCAGGTATATTCTAATTTTTTTTGTGATGGAATTAGACATATACAGTATTTTCTGGCGTATAAGACTACTTTTCATACTTAAAAATATACCCCAAAAATTGGGGGTCGTCTTATACGCGGGGTATAAAATGTGAACCTTGAGTTTGTTTGGGTCAAGCTGGCTGGATGTGCGGTATATACAGTATATTGCGCTGAGCCAAGCGGTTTCAAAACGTACTGGTAATCAGCCCACTGGTTGCGTGTATGTACGGTAGCTGCGGCTACATACAGTATACACTGGGCCAATCACGGCGAGTGATGTATTCTACTAATGAATACAAAGCCTGCTCGGATTGGCAGAGTCAGAGAGGTTGGCTGATGATGTCACAACCTCAGCCAATCTGAGCAGGCTTTGTATTCTTTAGTAGAATACATTGCTCACCGTGATTGGCCCAGTGTATACTGTATGTAGCCGCAGCTACCGTACATAGACGCATCCAGCGGGCTGATTGCCGTAGGGACGTACCGGTACGTTTTGAAACAGCTTGGCTCAGTATACTGTATATACCACACATCCAGCGGGCTGACAGATTAATCTGTCAGAGGGACATTTGTTTTGAGCCAGCTTGGCTCAGCGCGGTATACTGTATGTACATTAATGAACATCCAGTGGGCTGTATATATACTATATACTGTATGTAGCCAAAGCTACCGTATTACCGCACATCCAGCGGTAACCATCTGATTTGGAATTTGGTACATATGATGACTGTCTTACAAATGTATCACAAGATGTCATTCATGAACATGATGTCAGAGGATGAACATGAGGATTTTGAAGGATTTTAAGTACAGGTCAGTCATAACCATTTCAATTAAAAAATCTGATGTTTTTAAATGGTGTTGCCTCGGAAGGGGGGTAGTCTTACATGGCGAGTATAGCCCAAAACCTATGTTTTAACTGGAAAATTAGGGGTCGTCTTATACACCCAGTCGCCTTATACGCCAGAAAATACGGTAAATACTTTTTTCTACTTACTGGTTCAGTGAAAAGCTATTGTTTTTTTGTTCTTGTTTTGTTCAAGTTACACTAAGAGCAAACATTTCACCGTGACAACATAAACTGGGCTCATGTCTTGCTTTTCCTCTCTTTCTCTTCTTTTTTCCATTTCTTAGCTTTCTTTCTATATTTTTATGGGTACCCATTTCCTTTTCCATAGAGTATTGAGTATTTCTCCCTCTTAGGTGCAGAGACAGTCTTTTTCCTGTTTGGCTGGGGCCTGTGCACCAAGTGCCAGATCATAATAGTGCTTTAGAGTAGAAACAAAATTAGATTTAGAAACAAAATCGCACATAACGTTGAAGTATATGCAAAGCAAAAATGTCCTTTGCTTTGAAAAGAAAGTAAGGAAAAAAAAAATCAGAAATTGAAGGGGTCCCAAAATTTTGGACTCATCACAGGAACCAGGGGAAATCTTTCAGTGGAAAAAACAACTGTGGCAACAACAATCCTCTTTTTAAGGAGGTCTCCTTTTGGGACTGGAAATTAAATCTTCCTGACAAAAATAACAAACAAAAAAAAGAAAGGGTCTTAACCATTCCCTATACACTCTACCCAATAAAAAAAGAAAAACCTATGTTTTATATATCATATGATCAGTAATGGTGTTCTTCGATGGAAAATATGTGATTATAAATGCTGCTTTTGAACCTTATTCGATATATCCTATTTTATTGCTTCTTTTAATTTTTTTTTTTTTTTGCTTTAAGCTTTGCTTTTGTTGTATGATCAAGAAGATGACTTGATACCTGTGCTCTCTTGAATGACTCTTCGCAATTACAAGTGGCAATATAAAATAATTGATTTCAACTTTTGATAAGCTGATAGAAGACAAAAAGAAAACAGGAACTTCTTTTTCTTCTCTGGTCTCTGTTTGATCAAAAACACATTTCAGGTAATGTGAACTGACTGAACTTCAGTAATTTTTTTACAATGGGAGGAATACAGAAAAGAGAACTACAACTTAAAAAATATAAAATAAAACTTAGTTGGAAATATATTTTATTAGATAAGTTTGAACATAAGAATATATATGTTTTCTTTTAATTTCATGAGAATGTTAAATTATGGAGTTGTCATTAGACTTGTGACACTAACAATGGAAAATAAATATTTTTCTTGCCAAAAGCAGTTTTATAGCAAAATGGATTTGAGCTGAGTGTTGACTATATTGAAAACTCATGTAATAATGAATTCTAAATATAGACTTGCCGCTGTTTTGTTCTGTATATTTGTAATATGTTACATAATTATATTACTGCTTTTTTCTCAGTAAATATTGCTGTAAATACCTTTCCTTCAAATTTTGGTGGTCATAATATCCTCTACCTTCTATTACACAAATTATTATTAAGTGCCATCACTTCATGTCCAAGTCCTAGCGACTTAATGAATAGGAGCTTGAAAAAAAATTTGCTTTGTGCTAGTGTTGTGGGATCCTCTAATGTCATCTCCACAGCTGCAGTCCATGTGCCCCACCACCTAGTAATCAGTCTCCTTCACCTGTGTCAGGGATCCCGGGTATGACCAGAGGTGTGTGACTGACGCAGGGAAACGCAGACTTCAGATATGTTATAAACGATATAATTTATTAACACTAACAATACAAACATAAACGCAGTGCAATACTAAAACATAACACAGTGCAAACAAACCAAACCAACCACCCACAGATAACAGTACATACAATGCAAGCGTCGTCAGGCAGGCCGGGTCAATATCAATCGGGCAGGTAGGTACAGGGAAAGCAAGCGGAGAATGGTCGGGGTCACAAGCCAGGTTCAGCAGGTAGCAGACAGCGAGGTACAGAGGGTCAGGCAGAGGGATGGTCAGACAAGCCAGGGATCAGGAGCAGGAGAATGGTCAGACAAAGCCAGGGATCAGAGCAGGGTCAGCAGAGAATCAGACAGGAACAGGGAGCAGGAACAAGATACAGGGCCCAGAAGAAACACACACCAAGGCAGAGTCTGCAGGTCTGGCCATCCCTTAAATACACCAGTATAATTAGTTCCAGGTGTTTGACTGGCTGCAAGGTTGAGTCTCTGATTGCTGGGAGCACCCGCTGGCCAGCCCTGGTACTGCAGCTCCTAAGGCAGGTGAGTCCCACTATAGCTGGCCAGTCCATTCCTGACAACCTGGTTCCTTCGATCTTTCCAAACGTGATTTCCTTCTCCAGTGATCGCTCCCTTCTGGTAATGTGATCAAACTAGGACAGTCGCAACTTCATTATATAGACCTTTAGTGACATAGCCGGTTTGATCCCTTCCAAAATTGATCTCTTAGTTCTATGGGCTGTCATCGCCACATATAAAATCCTTTTTCAGCACCAGAGTTCATATTAGTCGATCTTCTTTCTATCCTGTTTCCATAATGTCCAGATTTCACAACCGTAACTGACAATTGAGAAAATTAGAGCATGGACTAGTCTGATCTTTGTTTTCAGTGTAATTTCTTTGCATTTAAACACTTTGTTGAGAGTCTTCATTGTGTAGCTACTAAGTGCAATTCTGCAGAATATTTCATCACTGCTGGTTGCCTCCTTGTTTATGAGAGAGCCTACGAGATTACGATGTTTTACAACTTCTATTCTGTCACTGTCAAGCTCAAAATTGTTGTCATTTTCTGTATTCATGATCTTAGTCTTGTTTATATTCAGTTCTAATATCATGTGAGGACTTTCGACTATTACACAAATACATTGGCATAAATATTCAGGGGCCCCTTCATTCTATATGTTCAGCTACTCAATTTTTTTTATTTAACCACTTGCCCTCCAGAGGATTTACCCCCCTTCCTGATCAGGCCATTTTTTGCGTTACGGTGTTGTGTTACTTTAACTGACAATTGCGTGGCCATACAATGCTGCACCCAAATGAAATTTACGTTCTTTTTTTCCCCACAAATTGACCTTTCTTTCAGTGGTATTTGACCACCTGTGTGTTTTTTATTTTTTGCGCTATAAAAAAAAGACAATTTTCAGAAATAAACAATATTTTTGACTTTTTGCTATTAAACATGTCTAGTAAAAAAATTTAAAACAAATTTCACCATAAATTTAGGCCAAAATGTTTTCTGCTACATGTCTTTGCTAAAAAAAAATCCCAATACGTGCAAATTAATTGGTTTATGTGAAAGTTTTAGCGTTTACAAATGGAGGTATAGAAACTGTATTGTAGTGACTTATAGCGGGATTGTGGCAGGCTTTCTGACACTTCTGAAAAAGTCATAGGAAGTGACGAAACGCGTCAGAGACACGTGACGTCAGACGTATCGACGCTGACCGGAAGTGCGATCGCGGCCATCTTGGAAGTGGGAACATGCGGCCAATGTTTCCCTAAACTTGTCTGTATCTGTATCCCTGTGAGGAGGAGCTGCTTCACCCATATCTTAATGTAAGTTGCCAAATAAAGGAAGACTGTGTTTTATCTACTATCGGTAATTGTGGATTTTCTCATGAGGGAAATGGAGGAATAACCCTAAGATTGGAGGAAGCCTGAAATCTGAATGATGAGATAGTAACCCCGAGTGGTGTGATGCCCTATCATTTCCTACATAGGGTAATTATCCATCAGCACATGAGGTGGAGATTACTGGTTTGGGTTTAAGGTGTACACTTATGTATACATAGTGTGGTGATACACATTTTTTGGAGTGACAATTTTTAGTTTCACTTATTTTTGCAGCTGACACTTTATGTGAGTGTCCTTCATTGATATATTTTTTGCATGTATATAGATACTCACTTATAGAGTATACACGTGTATAAAGTTTTTGCATGTTGCACAGAGAGTGGCACGTGTGTTTTATTATTTAAAAGGTATGACACTATGTTGAGTTTTTTTCCTTCGAGGTTTATTGTCATCAGGATTTGCAAGTTTGAAGAAAAAAGAATTTAATGGTTTACATGTGTGGAGATTTATTTCGATAATTGAGACATTTTGGACACTATTTTGATATTTTGGACACTTTTTGTATGGTGGGATAGGTGGATATATTTATTATTTGGGCAAAAGAAATTTTTGTTTGCTTGGCCTTCAAGGGTGGAGGTGGATAACTTTTCTGGGATATTGTATTGGGATTGTTTTGCTGTGTATTTTTATATATTTTCAATCAACTATTTACTGTATATCCCTAGTCATTAGTGGGACCAATATGTTCTCCCTGCAGTGCCCCTCTTTTTGCTCACAATTTGAGAACTAACCAACACAATGAGACAGATATGACCTGAGACTTTAATGCAAATATGGTATGGAAAAATAATGCAGGATATCTTATACAGTAGCTGTTATTTGTATTTTAGATTGGCTTTTAACCACATATTTCTGAAGACATTGATTTTTGTGGCATAGAAACACATAGATTTGCCACTCTTCAAGTCTCCCACAATTACTGTAAAATCCAGTATTACTATCATGTGACGCTATTGTTGTCTAGATATACAGTTGCAAGAAAAAGTATGTGAACCCCTTGGGATTACGTGGAGTTTTGCATGAATTGGGCATAAAATGTGCTCTGAACGTCATCTAAGTCACAACAATAGAAGAACACAGTCTGCTGAACATAATACTACACAAACATTAGATGTTCCCATGGTTTAATTGCACATAACATGTAAACATTCACAGTGCAGGGAGGAAAAAGTATGTGAGTCCCTAGCTTAATGACTTCTCCCAGAGCTATTTGGAGCCAGGAGTGAGCCAACCTTGACTCCAATCAGTGTGATTATATTGGATGTGTTGCTGACAGCTGTCCTGCCCTTAAAAAACACACACCTGTTTTGGGTTTACTGGTTTCAAGAAGCACTCTCTGATGTGAACCATGCCTCGCAGAAAAGAGCTCTCAGAAGACCTATGATCAAGAATTGTTGACTTGCATGAAGCTGGAAAGGGTTACAAAAGTATCTCCAAAAGCCTTGATGTTCATGTGTCCACAGTAAGACAGACTGTCTACAAATGGAGAAAGTTTAGCACTGTTGCTACTCTCCCTAGGCATGGTCGTCCTGTAAAAATGTCTGCAAGAGCACAGCGCAGAATGCTGCATGAGGTAAAGAAGAATCCCAGAGTGTCAGCTAAAGACCTACAGAAATCTCTGGCACATGCTAACATTTTTGTTGACACATCTACAATAAGGAAAACATTAAACAAGAATGGAGTACATGGGAGGACACCACGGAGGAAGCCATTGCTGTCCAAAAAGAATATTGTAGCACGTTTGAAGTTTGCAAAAGAGCACCTGGATGTTCCACAGCACTACTGGCAAAATATACTGTGGACAGATGAAACCAAGATTGAGTTGTTTGGGAAGAACACACAACACTATGTGTGGAGAAAAAAAGGCACAGCACACCAACATCAAAACCTCATCCCCACTGTAAAACATGGCGGAGGGAGCATCATGGTTTGGGGCTGCTTTGCTGCCTCAGGGCCTGGACAGATTGTTGTCATTGATGGGAAAATGAATTCCAGAGTTTATCAAGACATTTTGCAGGAAAACGTACGACCATCTGTCCGCCAACTGAAGCTCCGCAGAGGAAGGGTGATGCAACAGGACAATGACCCAAAGCATACAAGTAATTCTTCAAAACAATGGCTGCCACAGCACAGAATACGCCTTCTGGAGTGGCCCAGTCAGAGTCCTGACCTCAACCCGATTGAAATGCTGTGGCATGACCTTAAGAGAGCGATTCACACCAGACATCCCAAGAATATTTCTACACTGAAACAATTTTGTGAAGAGGAGTGGTCCAAAATTACTCCAGATCGTTGTGCAGGTCTGATCTGCAACTACAGGAAACGTTTGGTTGAGGTTATTCCTGCCAAAGGAGGGTCAATCAGTTATTAAATCAAAGGTTCACATACTTTTTCCTCCCTGCACTGTGAATGTTTACATGTTATGTGCAATTAAACCATGGCAACATCTAATGTTTGTGTAGTATTATGTTCAGCAGACTGTGTTCTTCTATTGTTGTGACTTAGATGACGTTCAGAGCACATTTTATGCCCAATTCATGCAAAACTCCACGTAATCCCAAGGGGTTCACATACTTTTTCTTGCAACTGTATCATACATATCACATCACCTAGTAGACATGAAGTAGGAAATGTAAACAGTTGTTGTCTTAAACTTTTCATGGATAGGTACTGTATACAGTGAGAGAGTTATTTTATACAATCTTCCAGATAACTTTTACTATAGCATTGTCTTTGCTCTGCAATAAAATGAATACATTTACAATTGTATCAATAAAAACCAGCGCAAACCCACATAATCAATTGCATTATTCAACTTATTAAACAAACTTAAAGACTTACTAATTAAACAAACTTAAAGACTTTCCTCACTTACACCTCCTCCCTCCACGCCGCCAAGCAGGCTTACTTCGTAAACCTGATTAACACCCTCTCCTCCTGCCCTCGCCGACTCTTCTCCACCTTCAACTCCCTGCTCTCCCCCCCCCCCTCCTCCACTCAGTACCTCACTCACCGCCCACGAAATTGCCACTCATTTCCACAACAAAATTGATGCAATCCGTCAGGACATAGTCAACTCGCAATCTACCTCCCCACCTAGCCTCCCCCCCCTATCTCCCCCTCATCTCTTCCCTCCTCTGACCTCGCAACCGCACTGCCCCCCTCCACACCCAAGACCCCGCTTACCGTAACCCCACCAGCTCTGCACTCCTTCAGCCCTACTACCACTGAGGAAGTCACCAGGGTCTTCTCAGAAGCCCGCCTCACTACCTGCCCCCTGGACCCTATCCCCTCTTGACTCCTCCAGTCACCCCCCTCTTCCCTCATCTGGTCCCTCACCCACATCTTCAATCTCTCCCTCTCTACCGGCGTATTCCCCTCCCCCCTAAAGCATGCGCACATCACCCCCATACTCAAAAAGCCCTCCCTGGACCCCTCTGACCCAAACAACCTCAGACCCATCTCCCTGCTGCCACTCACTTCCAAACTCCTGGAGCGCTTAGTCTACAACCGCCTAAGCGCCCACCTAACTGACAACAACCTCCTTGATCCACTACAGTCCGGCTTCCGTCCCCTACACTCCACCGAAACCGCCCTCCTCAAAATCACCAACGACCTACTAACCGCCAAAGCCAAAGGCGACTACTCTGTCCTCCTCCTCCTGGACCTCTCCGCGGCCTTCGACACAGTTGACCACCCCCTCCTCCTTAATAAACTACTCTCCCTTGGCATCAGAGACAACGCTCTCTCCTGGTTCTCCTCGTACCTATCCCGACGCTCCTTCAGTGTCACCTACAATGGTGCCACCTCCCCCTCACTCCCCCTCTCTATTGGGGTCCCCCAGGGCTCTGTCCTTGGACCCCTTCTCTTCTCCATCTACACCTCCTCCCTTGGCAAACTCATACACTCCCATGGCTTCAACTACCATCTCTATGCTGATGACACTCAAATTTACCTCTCCACCCCTCACCTCACCTCCACTTTCTCCGCCCGCATCACTCACCTCCTAAACGACATCTCTGACTGGATGTGGGGTCTTTATGCAAAGTCGCTGTACTTGGAAAGTGGATCATTTTGAAAGAAAATCATTGTTGTTTCTAATAAAATGCGGGTTATATCCCGCTAAAATGTGAGTGGTCTGGAGAGATTATTTTGAGGAGAAACCACTACGGTATCACGCTATGGTCTTTTCTTCTTCCTGATTTTCCTTGGGGGATTCGGTGAGAGGAGTAAGCAGAAGAGGCACCCAGACATAAGAGGAAGCAGCATTTGGAGGTCTCATAAAAAGTAAAGGGGGTCCAGGAGCCCTTAATATTCCTGAAAGGCGTGTGACTCACTAATATCTGGTGACTGCGGTTAATGTTGGTTTTTGCACTGGTGGATGGTGAAGGGATTAAAGGCACGGAAGAATCCAATGAAAATTATAATTTAATTATTATTTGATTTATTTTGTCACGGGACTGTCTACTAAAGTTTTTGGGATTTTTTTGTCACTGGACTTATGAATTTAAATTTTTTATAATTATATATTTATTTTTATATATTTTATAATTTAATTTTTACTAACACAAAAGTGTTTTTTTTCGTCACAGTCTTTAAGTTTGTTTAATAAGTTGAGTAATGCAATTGATTATGTGGGTTTGCGCTGGTTTTTATTGATATAAGTTTTTATGGTTTTTGCAACTGTGTACAGCAGCATTTCACGGGGAATTGTGTGTTTAATAGGAGAGTCCTGGGCGCTGAGGTTTTGTCTTTTTTACATTTACAATTGTAGTCTGAGGTGTGATTTATGGGGGTACTTTTAAAGATTGCACTCACCCCTTTTTTTTAACAACCATTGACAGGAAGGCAGTTGGCATACAGTATATAGTAGCAGTAGAATTACTGCTGCTAAATATGACATTCAGACCAAGCACAGTTTGGTCCTATTTTGTGTTTGGACAAAATGCTAAGCTCACTCCTAGTTAAAAGACCTCATGTGCCCAAAAAGGCCAAACCTTATAAAATTGCATGCCCCCTCACCCTTTTGAGGAAACAAATTTCTTAAATAGAAAATAATTGTCAACTAGGGTGAGCCATTTCTCTGAAGCCGAGGAGAGTTTTCAAGCCAACATATTCCTATGAACTTGTGAATCATAAATAATAGTTCTGTGATTGCCAGGTGGGGATCAGTGAGCCACATTTAGGGAAACTAGGGAAATAGAGAAAAAGGCAAATCGGATGGAGACCTTGGAAGCTCCAAAATATGTGAGTTAAACACTCATATTCTCATATTCTACACTGTTTGTACATAATGTTTGAGAATAGCTAAATTTCACCTTTCAGCTACAGATATCTATGAAGCTAGGAAAACACAAGTCAATAACAAATATAAACAAGCAAATATATAGGTGTCAGAGCTCTGGGTATGACCAGAGGTGTGTGGACTGACACAAAGAAATGCAGGCTTCAGATATGGTATAAACAATATGATTTATTAATACTAACAATACAAAACACAGTGCAAAACTAAACATAAACACAGTGCAAACAAACCAAACCACCTACAGATAACAATACATACAATGCAAGAGTCATCAGGCAGGCCGGGTCAGTAGCAAACGGGCAAACAGAGTACCAGGAACAGGCGGGAGAGTGGTCGGGGTCACAAGCTGGGTTCAGTAACTCACGGGCAGCGCGGTGCAGAGGGTCGGGCAGAGAATGGTCAGGGTCACAAGCCAGGGATCAAACAGGAGAAGTCAGCAGAGGTCAGGATCAGGCAGGGTCGGCAACAAGTCAGGCAGAAACAGGAACACAGGATACAAGATACAGGGGCACATGGAAAAACACACACCAAGGCCCTGACTGTGAGTCTGGCCATTCCTTAAATACAACCCCTGCAATCAGCTTCAGGTGTTTGGCTGACTGCAGGGTTGAGTCTCTGATTGCTGAGAGCACCCGCTGGCCAGCCCTGGTACTGCAGCCCACAAGGCAGGTGAGTCCCACCATTATTGGCAAGTCCATTCCTGACAATAGGTGTACCTGGTCAGCAAGAACTGCTATTTTAAGTACTGAAGCACAGGTCAATAATGTTTAAATAAAGTCTCTTCTATGCCAGGCATGTGTCCAGCAAAATGTGAAATATGCAAAAGCAGCAGTGAGCAATAGATGTGCAGGACTTTAAGTCTGCCACCTGTTGCTCATCAACTGGGATGATAGCCAAGAGGAGGATCTGCAATGTGTCCCCTTGCTTGGAACCAGGATGCAGTCCTTCCAGAGGGAGGAGAAAGCATCAGAAATTGATAATGTCGTCCACTGGTGGACAAATAGGTATGTAGGCATCCTGACAGCTACATCATCCAGTCCTTTGTAATAATGCAAATTTTATCATGTAGCTGTAAAACAATTTAAAGCATGTTGATAAGCTGTGCAAAACCAGTTTGTTTATTTCTGTTAAGGTTCTAATTTACCCAGTTCACAGTATATCTTGAAATAGTATAGTTACATTCAATTGGACCTGTTCTGTAATGTTGAAGAAGCTCCATAACCTATCCAAGACACTTCTTTAGTTTTGAGAGTCAGGCACATGCCACAGAATTTATATCTACAATGGTAGCACATGCCCTTTAATCCAGTCACCATGGAATGTGCCAACCAGAAATTGATTTTCAAGAACAGGATTGAAGACATGAACGTTGTGAAACCACCCAGTTCTAATTACATAGTCCTATGCTTGGTGTTAAGAAGTCTGCATAGGTTGTCTGCATAGGTTTTAACCCTTCGGTTGGGCTTTCATTAAAACATCCACAATAATATTTAATTTTAGCTAGTAACTTTAAAGTGATAATAAAGCTTTTTTTTTAAATTAAATAACAAAGATAGCATACTTACCTGGTATGTGCAATAGTTTTGCACACAGCTGCCCGATCCTCTTCTTTTCAGGTCCCCCACTGGAGCTCCTGCTCTTCACCATTGAGCAGTGCCCCCAGCTGTTTTTCCTGCGGGTACCATTGCGTGCTGTGGCTGGGGCCTGCCCCTCACTCTCTCCTCATGGGGTCCCTATTGGGAGGGGGCTCAGGTAAGGATTGGGGGGGGGGCTAGGGGGTCTCTGCACACAGAAGGTTTTTTACCTTCATGCAAAGAATGCATGAAGGTGAAAAACTGTAAGCCTTTAGAACCATTTTAAGATAATTCAGTCTACTGAAAGAGCTTTTTGGAATGGAAGGGGCTCACTCTAAACAGAGACACACTGTAATGAAGAATGAAGCAGCAATTATAACAAGGCCTAAGATCCAAATAGTTTTTTTTTGACCAATGAAGGATTTATCAACAAGGAGGTGGTAGATTTCACCTCACTCAAAATCTAAGAAAAAAATCTCTATTTTTTTTTTTGTATCAGGGAATGTTTTAAATAAGACAGTTAAAACTAAAATTCATAATATACAGTTGTGTTCAAAATAATAGCAGTCAGACATCACTAACCTGATCAATCACTGTTTTTGGTAGAAATGATATTTCTACATGGCAAATAATTTACTAGCAGATGTAGTAGAGTAATAGAAATCCAACAGACCCGACAGTCATGACATGCATGCTGCTGATTCTGCGTAATTGAATCACAAATTGAAAGGGGCATGTTCAAAATAATAGCACTGTGGAGTTCTATTAGTGAGGTCATTCATTCTTTGAAAACAGGTGGCAATTATTGCCCTTATTTAAGGAAGGAAGGCAGCAAATGTTGTACATGCTGGTTACAGTGCATTTCTCTCTGAAATTCTGAGGAAAATGGGTCGTTCCAGACATTGTTCAGAAGAACAGCATACCTTGATTAAAAGGTTGATTGGAGAGGGAAAAACATATAAAAAAGTGCAGAAAATGATAGGCTGCTCAGCTAAAATGATCGCAAATGCTTTAAAATGGCAACCAAAACATGAAAGACGTGGAAGAAAGTGAAAAACTACCATTCAAATGGATAGAATAACCAAAATGGCAAGCCAACAATCCGCTCCAGGAAGATCAAAGAAGGTCTAAAGTTACCTGTGAGTACTGTTACAATTAGAAGATGTGTACGTGAAGCCAAGCTATCTGCAAGAAGCCCCCGCAAAGTCCCACTGTTAAAAAGACATGTGCTGAAGAGGTTACAATTTGCCAAAAAGCACATTGACTGGCCTAAAGACAAATGGCGCAACATTTTGTAGATTGATGAACGTAAGATTGTTCTTTTTGGGTCTAGTGGCCAGAGACAGTTTGTCAGACGACCCCCAAACACTGAATTCAAGCCACAGTACACTGTGAAGACAGTGAAGCATAGTTGCGCAAGCTTCATGATATGGGGATGTTTCTCATACTACGGTGTTGGGCCTATTTATCGCATACTAGGGATCGTGGATCAGTTTGAATACATCAGAATACTTGAAGAGGTCATGCTGCCTTATGCTGAAGAGGAAATGCCCTTGAAATGGGTGTTCCAACAAGACAACGACCCCAAACACACCAGTAAACATGCAACAACTTGGTTCCAGACCAACAAGATTGACATTATGGAGTAGCCAGCCCAATCCCCAGATCTTAATCCAATAGAAAACTTGAGGGGTGACATCAAAAATGCAGTTTCTGAGGCAAAACCAAGAAATAGAGAAGAACTGTGGAATGTAGTCCAATCATCCTGGGCTGGAATACCTGTTCACAGTTGACAGAAGTTGGTTGACTCCTTGCAACACAGATGTACAGCAGTTCTCAAACAGTGGTTATACAACTAAATATTAATTAAGTGATTCAAAGGAAAGCAAAATCTTCAAACATTTTTCAGTTGATATAGTGAATGTTTGAGTTTGTAAAGAAGAATACAAACACTGCTATATTTTTGAACAGTCTAATCACTTTTCTTCAATTTTTTTAGAGGAGCAACACAAATTTGATATATTTTTCTTCATGTTTTGATTTGGAATAGAATGAGTAGTGTTCCCAATGCATTTGTGTGTATGGAAATTAAAGCCATTAGAAGGATTTTGAGCTTTATTCACTTTTTTCAACACACTGCTATTATTTTGAACACAACTGTATGTTCTTCAGATCAGATCCCAATAGCTATGTAGATAGGTTTTAAGAAAGGTGAGATGAGGATTAGGTGAAGATTCCCAATTTTTTTTAAGGGAATGACACTTCATCAATATTTTGGCACATACTAAAAACTGTCCTCAGTGGGCCCCATAATAAAATGAAAAGCGCATAGTTAAATTAATGAAATAAAACATTTAAAGAAACCTATAATATAGTTACCATGGATCACTTAAAAAGAGGTATTAGGAACATTTGAATACTAGTAGAAAATTGGAGGAATTTTTAATAATACAAAGCGAGATCTTTATAAAGAACCAGACAAGATTGTCTAGTAATAGTAATAAATCAAAGCTTATTTCCAATATGTTTTAAAAGAAACCTTTTTTTCCAGGATTAAAAATAAACATGGCTAGGTAATATAGCCTAGATATAGGGACTGCATTTCGAGAGCTCCATACAAATTTATATAAATCTATTAATTTTAAAGTATTTAATAAAAAAACTATTTTAAGTCCAATGTGAATTGAAACAATTGGACTGCAGTCAGTTAGAAAAGGTAAATACTAATATAACACAACAATAAAGATTGAGTGCTAAAATTTGTATTCTTCCAGGTTTCCTGGACCAGATGGATATTGTTAAAAATTTTGCAGAATGTTAGTAAGATAGCCTCATGTAACCAAAATGCACAAATTATTCTTGATGGAGAATGAATTTATCAAAATATATTATTAAAATGAATACCAAATTACTATTATACTTAAATTGCTGGGTGAATTTATTGAAATCTAATATATTACAAACAAAGATTGATGTATCAGATGCAATCCCTACCCTTTCAATAAATGCAGAGGATATGCTGAGACTAAAAAAAAAGAGATTTGATTTTTTTTTCTCTCTGAGCAGGAAAGACAAGCAGAAGTAAAGAAAAAGTATTACCACATGTTGAAATATCCCTAGTAAATCCTCCTCAGGGCCTCAGGGGACCAAGTGCTAGTGAGCTAGCGTGGTTGACAGCGCCCTCCTCCCCCACTGCTGCTTGACACTGCTCTGACAGAAGAAGCAGGCAGTGGGGTGGGGAGGAGATGTAGAGGACAGCCAGCTCCTTGCATAACACAAGCCACTAGTAAAGGATCACTAAGTGTTGGTGGGGCTGTGTGATCTATCTGCACATGCAATAGATGTTTACTGGCAAATAGATCACACATCTTTGCTAATACTGATCAATTATTCTTGTGAATAACTAGTCAGCACTAGCTGGGATACGTTCCCCTAGAGGAATGCCAATATATTGGGCTTTAGCCTGGGGTGCAGCTATAGCACAACACAAACAGCAATAGTTTAAAAATTATTTTATTGTATAAAAGTAAAAAAAAAACACATCATGTACAGTAAGTAATAAGTTAGCAAGAGAATAATTGTACATACTTTGAAATGTGCAGCAAGGTAAAAAAGAAAAGCAAGGTGAACAAACATGAAGCACAGAATGAATGCACATGATGAAGATAAAATATAAAAAAGAAACCAAAAATGAGAACTACAAACATTTCATAAGAAAATTGTTGAACGTTCTGTATCATGGAGTCATAAAGACTACAGTGTTAACCAAAGTATTTGATACATACTGAAGATATCAAGAAAGTCATACAAAAGTGTACAATGACATGAAAATGTCAATCATCGTTCCAAAAATCCCACTTGTTATGCCAAATTGAGATGGCATCACAAATAGCATATGTTTTTTCCATCATTTTAACTATCCTTGTGAGAACCCAGGCCCAAGGTGCCTCTGGGGAGCACCAGTTCAAGGCAATAACTCACTGGGCCATACAAAACAGAGTGTGCTAGAATCACTTGTGGGAGGCATCAGGGATAGGGGCAAACAATTTGTATAGTAAGAGTAAGTGGGAAACCTGAAATATGGGCAGATTTCTAAGATATCTGCTGGCAAAAGGGTTGTAATCCTTTGCAGTTCCAAAACACATGTACATAAGGTCCTAGCAACCTCAAAACATTATGCAGAAACTGTGGAGTAGCAAGTGTGAACCTTAGTAGTAGTCAGATACCAGCTTGTATGCAGTTTCAAGGTCTCTTCTCAAAGATAGAATGGGCACATTTACAGAGGTTTATGAGCATATCTAATCAATCCTCTGAAGAAAAGGTTATGTGCGGGTCTGACTCCCATTGCATCATTGGCTCATATTTCTCTGGGAGGTGGAAACCATTAAGGTTCTGGTAGATAGAAGAGATAATACCAGCTCTTTGAGGGCCAGAAAGACAAAGCTGTTCAAAGTGTGTATAGAGCTTACCTAAAATCAGGGCATGATGGCATTCATAAAAATGTTTAATTTGCAGGAAACCGAAGATATCTTTAATGGAGAAGTTATTTTGCTGCTGGATTTGCTCAAAGGAAGTAAAACAAGAGTTTGACATAAAGGATTTTAACAAAATATTGTTATTAGCTATCCAGGACTCAAATAGGCCTCTGTGGTTAAATGCTGGTGGAAAATCAGGGTCTCCTATATAGGAAGCTAACTAGAAAGCTTTACCTAGTCTAGGCTCTTTGCACTCCCAAACAAACATATTGATATCTCTTTTGAATACACATGGACAAGGATCTGAAAAATAAAAGCAACTTGGGGAACTGACATCTTAATTAGCCTCTGCCCAGGAAGGAAACATGATGTGAGGACCATATACTTAACAAATTTCTTGTGTGAGAGTACCAAAGGATAATTAGTTGAATACAAAGAGTTAAAGGAAGGAGTAAAATAATAACTCCAATTTTAAAAATATTTGTAACACCAGGTAAATTGGAAGTGTGATTGGAAAGAGGATATAATTGTATGGGTGAGGTTGATTGGCATTGCTGAACATTGTGAGATATTATCCAAAGTAGAAATTAAATTAGGGAT
Source organism: Staurois parvus (assembly GCF_062004578.1). Taxonomy (NCBI): domain Eukaryota; kingdom Metazoa; phylum Chordata; class Amphibia; order Anura; family Ranidae; genus Staurois; species Staurois parvus. The sequence goes on along the minus strand of NW_028317966.1, from coordinate 1,359,464 downwards.
GGAGGTGCAAAGACATTATACTTGATAGCTTGGACAAGGGGCTCAATTGCTAATAGAAGTGAAAGTGGCAAAATAATGTATACTTGTCTGGTGCCTTGACCCAATAAAAAAAAACAAAAAACAAATTTAGATAAAACATGGGTCAAATAATGCCAAGTAACACTTGAATGCCTTAATGGATACCTAGGCTAAGCAGTAGGACAGAACAAAAGTACAAGTTAGGATCTTGAATTATATTGGAGGTCAGTCTAATGTTATCAGTAATTAGTTTTGAAGGGATAAAACTTGTTTGGAGAAATGAGGGAAGCTATTACCAAAGTCAACATGCTAGCTAACATACTACAAAAAAATATTTAACCACCTCCCACCTGCCGTATAGAAAAATGACGGACGGCAGGAGCTCTCTTGTTCTGGGAGGACATCATTTGACATCCTCCAACTCTAGCTGTGCATGAGCGCCCCCAGGGGTGTGCGGCACTTGACCGGTGGTGCGCTGTTTTCCTTGGATACAGCAGATCACCGATTGCGGTAAAGAGCCAGAGATGTAGGCTTTACCATGTGATCAACTGTGCACAATCACAGCTAATCACATGTAAACAGGAAATGCCGGTTATCTGCAGTCCTCAGAGGGAACATCTACACTGATAATCAGGGCACTGATCATCAGTGCCCTGATTATCAGTGCAGCCCCTTCAGTTCTGCCTTTCAATGCCCATCATTGCTGCCGATCAGTGCCCATCAATGCCACATATCAGTGTCCATCAGTGCTGCCTTTCAGTGCCCATTAATGATGCCTGTCAGTACCCAACAGTGCCACCTATCAGTGCCCATCAGCACCACCTATCAATGACTACTCAGTGCCACCTATCTCTACCCTTGCTCTATCTGTCTCAAAAAAATGATACAAATTTGTTTTGGGTACAGTGTTGCATGACCGTACAATTGCCAATCAAAGTGCGACAGCGCTCATAGCTGAAAATTGGTAAGGACAGAAAGGAGGTGAAAGTGCCCTGTAGGCAAGTAGTTAAATCAATGAAATTGGGCAGTAGTTTTGAGGGATCAGATGGTCTTTAGGAGGAACATGTTGCCTTTCAAAATAAAGTTGAAAGGAACTTCCAATTTAGAAGCTAGAAAATCAGAGCATTGAGGTCCTTAAGCTGTTGTATTGATAACGTAGGGAGAGAAAGACTAGCCACTTTAAAGAAGATGGGTTAGGCATAGGAAAGGAGGTGAAAAAAGTTTTTTTTATTAAAATGCTGTATAAATATCTAAAACTATTTTAGGGTGAGAGGAGGCAAGACCAGTAATATTCTGAAGGGGAGGAGAAGTATTGGCCTCCACATTGTGAATAAAATAGTCCTCTAACTGGTTGGAGAAGTGAGAAAGAAAATCATGATCAGTCATTAAGTCTTCAAAAATAGGAGATATTAGAAAGGCCTATATGTGAAAATGTAACAGAAGTTGCATGGTGATCTGGCCAAGGACATACAGAGATTGAAGTTGAGGTGGAATTTGTCAAAAGAATTGGAGAGGCAAATATAAAATCAAGATGAGCGTAGCTGTCAGGTAAGGTAAATTCTTTGGTGCCAATATTGTGTGCTCTACAAGTGTCAATGAGTGATTAAAACAGTGACATATGGAAGTCCATGGAGGTGCTGTTAACTCTGCTTCTATCTAGTGTAAGATGTGCTGCAGATGAAATTCACTACCAACAAGTGAGATGAGGGGTAATGCTCTAAAACCTAAAAAAAAACTTTAAAGACTGATGCATGAGCATCATTTGGTGTGTAAACATTTCCTATAGTAATAGAACAGTCCAACAAGGAGCCATGGAGGATTATAAATCTGCTATCATGATCCTTATCAACATGTTTAAGAGCAAATGACAATGAGCTTCTAATGAAGATGGCAACACCTTGAGACTTAGAGTAAAAAGTAGTATAATGGCCTGATGGAAAGCATTATCAAAAAATTTAAGTATCAGTAGTAAAATTGCCTTAACGGAAAGCTTTTTTGAAAAAATCGTGGATGGCTTCTAGTAGAAAAATGGGCTCCATGTCGTTTATAGAAACAGAACAGCTCCAAGTCATTTACAGAAACATAACGCTATTGTTTGTTTATGTGGTGAATTTAAGCCCTGAACATTATGAGAGATTACTCACACACACTCAGATGTGAAAGAAAACAATATTACTTTACCATAGGGATATCTAAGTATATAGAGTGTTAGGCGACCTCTGGCAAAAAAGTAGAGTAACAACCTAGATAAAAAGAACTAAACCTGGTCATGAACAGTAAAGATTGTTCAAATAACACTTCAGGATCAGGGCGTAAGAGTCTCCCAGAACAAAAAATCATTACCATTGGACTAGGTAGTCCATTACTTACATAGCAAATAAGACATATAGCCATATGTATACAAAAGGGTATGGTTCTGGGGAACATAAATAAGTCATCCTCAGCACCATAATCCAGCTCATGATTGAGTAGGGGGACATGTAAGCCGATACAAGACAAAACCTCTGTATAATACATATCAACTGTTAACCTTGCATGCCTTCATGTAAGAAATAAAAAAAAAAAGTAAGGCAAATATCACTCTCCTCTAAAAAAAAAAAAAAAGCTGAATAATAGAATAATCAATCTCAAAAGTTCAATAAAGAAACTATGAGAGTAAACAAACAAATTTGGACCCAGACCAGAGCCTAAGCCACCTCAACAGATGTATGGCTTCCATGTAGCAGCCCGAAGGCCATAACAACAAGTGACAAGTGATGAAGCTTTGTCAAGCAGCTAGGTCTCTGAGATCCTGGCATAATCTCCTACAATATTGATGCCCATATAGGAGAGGGACATGGTAGGGTGGGTACATGGGTTATCGCATCAGGATCAATAAGATTCAGCTTATCCAGGATTTCCTTGTCTTTCACTTTGTAGCTGCAATATACTGTAGGTTGTACCATCATGTGGTACAATCAGTTTGAAGGGAAACCTCCATATGAAGCAAATCCATGTGGAGCGAAAGACAGAAGTAATATATTTCACTTTATGCCTCTTATCTATAGTAGTCGGAGACACATTTAGATTTAGCTGAATTTTGATCCCCTTCAACTCAATATTAGGGGTGTTTCTGGAAGCCTGTAGATGACTTTTTAACCAGGAATTCTTTTAGGCATAAGACTATGTCTCAGAGTGGCTAGAGGAATTTGTTGACTGCTTGCAAGAGGTCAACGACCATTTCTAGCACTCCAAAAACTCTCAAATTGTTTCACCTATTACAGTCATTCAGGTCTTTCACTTGCAAATGGACCTGTAGGAACAACTCAGCGAGCAATTTGTCTCCCTCTTCAGATCATTATTGGCCAGGCTAAGCTCATCATGTTTAAATTCAAGTCTATCAGTGCGGCTGCCTAAAGTGGCTAATTCCTGCGTAAGAGCGTTGGCAATTTTGCACAGTTGACTTTGGAACCTTTCAGTCAGTTTTTCATACATATTCTCTAAGCCCAGGTTCAGGTCTTCTTTAGTAAAGGAAGAGCAGTGCTGAATATTACCCTCCTCTCAATCATGGTCGACCTGTTACAGCTTGACTTCCCATTCCAATGAGCCTCAAAATCCTTGTATTACCTGGGTGTAAAACTCACACTCTCATGACTGGTACACCGTTCACTTCTCCCTGAGATTGACATAAATAACCACACTTACAACAAAGATACTTTTAACTGCGTTGATACTTTATTATTTAGGTATCGACCACAGCTTGATATCTGTAAATAATGAACAATTGCCCAATAAACATTTCTAACATCAAATCCCTTTTAGCAGTGCTGACTGGTGTATCTTCACTTTTCTTCCTTAGCAAGAGCCAATTCAGCCCCCAGCTGTCCAGGTTAGGCTCAGGGGCTTACTTGGGCTTCTTGCTACCAACCACCTGCCACCTCAGCCCACAAAAGGGATAAACGCCAGCTGTGACAAAAAGACCGTGCAAAACAAACATGCATGACTGGAACCAAGAATAATAATTTGTCTCTTAATTAGTTATTATTTTCCATTTATTTATTCATTTTCCATTATTAAAAACTGCACTTCTTTTTATTTTTTACTTTATTCATTTATTTTTTTGTGTTTTTTTTTCATGTCATAAGCAAAGCCATAACAACAAAACCCCGCAACACAACATTAAGGAGAGCGGATGGGGACTTCTTCGTGGAAAGGTGCCAACTGAGTGACCAGTATGTCAAGGGACTTAACGTGATGCAGTTGTCTCCTCCTTTTCTTTTTTCCTGCCAATAGTCTGCCACCACAATCCAAATCATGCCCCTTCATCATCCCACCCTTCTGCCATCACTTAACCCCTTATTACCCTACAGACTAGTCCCAAGAGACCGTCCCCAGTCATGATGCCTGCTGTGTTTATAACACAGGGCATTACTTATTAATCACTTCACTCTTGTAATGTGATTAATATGAGTGCTGACACTCATGTGGGTGTTTTGCAAATTAGCATCATGTCCTATATCTGGGACCATAAATATCCTCACATATCCAGAAATAGTATGTTTACCCATAAAAGAGTTGGAGGCCTATGCATTTCTAACATAACAAAATACTACTAAGTTACCCAAATATTCTTTATAATTTAGTAGATTGCAATCCCTTCCCTTCCTTGAGTTCAAAACCCATTTACATGGCTTCATGATCAAGAAGAAGCTGTCTAGCATATTATCAGATACCCATAACAAGTTTCTTAGGATCTGATCCTCTTGGGCTTCTTTGAAACTTCTCTCCATGGGCCAAGCCACATTCATGGCACAATAGCCTCTCCTGGGGACACCCAGGGATTGGACTCATGACCTGGACCACCACTTACCTCCCTCTGAATCCCATTCTCTCTCATGGTTTTATCCCCCCCATTTTGTGTTTATTTATTAAGCAAAAGGTACTCACGTTTCGTGGTAGGAGACCTTTTTAAAGGAGATCAGCTGATCACCTTGAAAATGTACGCTATGACAAAACACTTTGGGGTGAGGCTTGTGCTGATGCCATCACACCACCAGACCAGCTGGAGGTTTGTTTGTCTTGTTGCATTTTTAACATTGTATAATGTGAGTAGCTTTCTCTTATTAAATAAACACAAGATGCGGTTTTACAGTATGAAGCATTTGTAATTTATGTTTTTGCCAGTACTGAGCTATGTTCCTTGCAGGTGAGTCCTGGGGTTTCCATTCTCCTGCCCGTATGCTGGGTCATGTCTGACTGCTGTCTTGCATCACTGAGCATTACAAGTAGTGATGAGCTAGATGTTCGAGTTGAACGTAAGTTCAACTCAAACATTGGCAGTTTGTGTTTGCTGAAACCACAAACGGTAAGGGCATTTAGCGGTCTGTTCGCCCACCATGCCACAGAATGCACTGCGCTCTCATAGTGCATTGTGATTGGCCAAAGCAATATACCTGACCGCAGGTCAGGTGCAATGCTTTGGCCAATCACAGCACAATTGGGTGATGTCACCGCAAGCTTGCCAAATTGTTTACATCTGACTGGCAAATGTCAGATTGTGGCGAGTGCTTGGCGGGTAGGGACGGGTCGGCGGGCGTTGTTTTATTTTTATTTTAGCGAGTTGGTGCTGTTGTGACAATGCTGGACACCCCAATTGACGATGGATTACAACAATGGAATATTTTGGGGGGCTTTTTTTTAAATAAAGGACTTGTCAAAAACTTTTTGTTTTTTTCTGTTCAATAAAGGAATTTTTCAAAAGTCTGGTCTCTTTAGTTTTTTTTACTAAATGTAACCCTTTAGTGAATGAGTTGGGGTACAAGTCTCTCTTACTCATTCACAAAGGGAGGACAGCATGAGAGTGCCCCCTTATTTAAAGGGATACTCTGATGATAATGGGTTCCCCTGTGGACCCCAAAAACCACTGGGCTAGGGTTGTGGGGAAGAGGCCCTTGTCCTCATCGGCATGGGGACTTGTTTCCCCCCCCTTTCCTGCCCTACCAGGCCTGTGCTTGGATCAAGGGTCTGATAGGAATTTTGGGTGGACCCCACGCTTTCTCCCCCATTTTTTGAGGTTCAGGTTCCCCTTAAAAGTCCTACCAGGCCCCCCTTTTCTGCCGTACCAGGCCTGTGCTTGGATCAAGGGTCTGGAAGGAATGTTGGGTGGACCCCACGCTCCCCCCCCATTTTTTGTTTGTGGGTAGGGTTCCTTTTAAAAGTCCTAACAGGCCTAAAGGGCCTGGTAGGGCTTTTAGTGGCACCCCACGCACTTTCTTTTTCACTGTGGGGTCCCTCCAAACCTTCCTACCAGACTTAAAGTTTGGTATGAATTAGTGGGGACCCCGCGCTATTTTGTTTTTTGTAACAATTTTTTTTTTTTTAATTATTTTAAACCTTCAGCAGGTTGTATACATTGTACAGATTTGCAACTTGGCAGGAAATTTAAGGGGATACCCCAGACCTGATATTTAAAGAAATCTTTCCATTTTTTTTTGTTTTGGACTTTGTGCAATGAAAAACTACTGCCCCTTTAAAAACAGTACTTTTTGAATTTTTTTTTTCACCAATTCATGTCCCTCAGGGCAGTACCCAAGTCCCATACCCCTTTTATGGCCAATTACTTGCATATAAGCCTTCAAAATGGGCACTTTTGAATTTTCAAGAGTCCCATAGACTTGCTGAAGTTTGCAGTCACATTCATTAGGTTCGGCCCACCACTAATTACACTGTTCAACAGGTAAAAAGTTTTGGGCATACAATGAGCTAATCTTACATAATTTTGGGGTGCTGAAAACGAAAATGACCCTAAAAAATGTTGATTGGCTCTAGTTTCCATGATATATTCACCCATCTAATGACGTAAGCCATTCAAAATTATGATGCAACTTCAGCTGCATATTGCGCAATTGATACTGGTGACCAATAGAAAATTGCATGTATACTGAGATGATGCAATATTAGCCTTTAATTGCATCACTTCACTGCATAAAAGCTGCAGTATCTGTAGCTGATTGTAGTTCGACAGCGTCTTTACATTTCGTTTTATGCTTATATAGGCTACTCAGTAATGCCTCGAAACTTGTGTGAATAAAGCAGATAATTTCTGCTATATCTGAGGTGAAATAACTTTTATCTCACAAAAAAGGAGGATAACAGGAATGATTAAGAAAGCCTACAACTTGTATTTTGGCTGCAAGATAGGAGACCAGGACAAGAGCTGGGCACCACATATATGCTGCAATTCTTGTGGGACGGCACTGGAGCAATGGTTGAATGGAAAAAAGGCATCTATGCCTTTCGCTGTGCCAATGATTTGGAGAGAGCCAACAGATCATGTTAGTAATTGTTACTTTTGTATGGTGCCTCCAATTGTAAAAGGGCTAAATAAGAAGAAAAAGTTATCTGTGCACTATCCAAATATTCCATCGGCAATACGTCCAGTTCCTCATGGAGAGGGGCTACCAATTCCTAAAGCACCAGAATCCTTCGTGGTTGAGTCAAGTGAGGAAGAACCTGAAGCGTGTAGTCACGTGCAGTTGTAAGAGATAGCCCTTTCCTTGAATACAAGAGAAAAGCCAAGAGAAGCAAAACCGACACAAACTGAAGACAAAACTAGTGAGAATCCTAAGTATTAAAATGATTCAACTTAGCTTATGGCTATAATTTTTCTTGGTAATCCTATGCAATATATTATGCCATTTAGGCTTTGTTATGTAGTCAATATTACTTGCTTTATATTTGTGGAAAGACATCTATCTATATAATTATTGTGCATTATGCAGTCATTACGCCTATAGTAGAAAACTTTCCGTTTACAGAAAAACTAGAGCCAATTGACAAATTTCATTGTTATATTTGAACTCAGAATGTGAAATTCATTAAGAAATCTTTTTGTTTCCAAAACTGGCAAAAAATAAAAATTTGTTGAACAGTGTTACAAGACCTCCTATAATTTGGGGTCTTGTCTTTTGGTAAGAGGTGGGTGATTTTGAATGAAGGTTGAACTCACTGGGAAGTCACAGAAAACTTCTGTAAGGGAATCCCGGTGAGACGACTGGCGAATAGAAGTGCGCATGTGCACAGAAATGCGCTATCGCGCACACGCAAGTGCACACACACAATTAAGATTGGCGCCAGATTGACTATTTAAAAGATGCTTCTGCCTGAGTGCTGACTGGTCTTCAGCTGTTCCCCGTTTCCTGCTTGTTCCTGTGTGATTTCCTTGTTGCTGACCCAGCTTGTTCCTGACCTGACTCTGATTACTCTCCTGCTTGATACTTGTTCCTGACTTCGGCTCTGCTCCTGGCTTTGGCTTGCTTATGATTTGGTACCACGCTGTTCGCCCATTGATGACCCTGGCTATTCCTTTGATACTGCTCCTGTCTCCCATCCCTGCTTCCTGCCTTGCTCTGGTGCACACCTAGCGACCTACCATACCAGCTCTGCATACCACTACTGTTCCTGAACTGGAGGTTCATCAGTCTTCCAAAGTCTCCAGCTGCAAACAACATCTGCTGGAGCTCTTGTCCCCCTGGTCCCTAGACACCCTCTGTTCCACTTTCAGTGGGGTCAGGGATAGTGACACAAGTGAGGCCGACCTCGTCATTTCAGTCTCCAATCAGGTACGTTACAACTTCTCAGTATCACTGGTGGATTTTATTCATTATGTTTTTGCATGATTTGCACACATTGTTGATTTGCACATGGTTTATGGATGTTCATATTGGACTATAATTTAAAGTTACAGCTCAACATCTTTTGGTATCAACTTTGTCGTCAGGATACAAACCAGCCAAACTTTATTAGAAATTCTGAAATATAGTGTATTTATTTCACTGTAAACAGCCCCCCCCCAAAAAAAAAAATATTGCAGTGAGGATAAGTGCAGTCTTTATAAACAATAAGTAAACCAGTTTAACAGGACCCTAACCAATCAACTGTTCATTAAGAAATAAACATTCCAGTTTATTTATAATAATTGATAATAATGATAATAACCTGTGCTAAATGCGACACAAGTGATGAAACACCAGCTGTCAAAAATGCAGGCAACACACAATTAAAATATAAAAATAGTGTGCAGCACTAGTTCACCCCACATATACAAAAATATAATAAAAACATATATAATCAAATAAAGTAAATAAAATCAAATACTAGATCCGCAAGGATATCGAAAGGTCCCAATTGTATATATGTAAAGAGAACAAGACCTCTTCATAGTGTAGTATTTAAAAAAATTTTAAATTTTATAAAAATATTTCACTTACAAACATGTAAAATCCGAGGATGTTTCCAACTGACAAGATAGCCGTGATGCATGGCGTGATGAAGTCATAAGCCATAGCTCCATCCTATGCATTTTGACATAAGAAGACATCATCAGGGGCAACTATCCTTTTAGTTCTATACTGAGTTTATGCCATCAAGTGAATAGCAATGGAAAACCACCAGTGGAGAACACCTGT